>NW_015387693.1:152560-224961 GCF_001527695.2 Protobothrops mucrosquamatus
GCGAGACACATGTTAAGTGAATTTTGCCCCATTTTACAACCTTTCTTGCCACAGTTACTAAGCAAATCATGCAGTTGTTAAGTTAGTTAACATGATTGTTAAGTGAATCTGGCTTCCCCGTTGACTTTGCTTGTCAGAAGAACACAAAAGGTGATCACATGACCCCAGGACACTCCAACTGTCATAAATATGAGCCAGTTGCCAAGTGTCCAGAGTTTGATCATGTGACTATGGAGATGCTGCAACGGCATAAATGTGAAAAACAGCCACAAGTTACTTTTTTTCATTTTGAACGGTCACTAAATGAACTGTTGAGAGTTGGGGATTACCTGTAAATGCTTTCAATAAACTCCCATCCCAGGGAGAGCTGCCAAATATTAAGATTAATACAATGCAATAAAGAATGGTTAGCGCTGAGTAGATAAAACCTGATGAAAATGGATTAATGTTTATTTGGTACTAACAGCCCCCCCGTGACTTTGTTTCCTTCCTGGCAAGGATGACATGTGGTTGCGTAAGTGTCTACTTTTCAAGAAACATTCTGAGATGTGAGCAGATTCAAAGAAACATATAGCCCAAAATGATCAAGCTTTGTTCTCCATTTCCCCACTTGTGCCAATAATTTTCTCTCTCTCCTTTTTTTGCCGTGATGTTTTATTTTTGATTATGTTTATAATACCATTTTAATGGTCTGCGTAGGGCTATGAAAAAGCAAACGGGAAAGAAGGGAGCTTTTAAGAAATAAATTAAACTAGGAGTCCAGAATTAGCCTTCAACCAGAGCAGTGGAGAATTCTCATTTCCAGACTACCTATTAGGAAGGTGGAACTGCCAATTAGGCTGCGGATGGCCACAAAGCAGAAAATGGCTTTGGACGAGTGCACAATGAGAGGAAACATACCAATTGTCTTTTTACCACCCCCTTGATAAACTCAGTTCGTCCTGCAAAAAAACACAGGCCAAACGTGGGCAGTTCTTACGAACCTCTTTGCTTGGCGTTCCCCATCCAGAGGGTTAATGGAGAGTGAAATATGTTTGGTACGAATCTCAAGTGAAGCAGAAAATGAGAGCCTCATCAATACCTGTTCATCCTGCTTGGCAGGCAAAACATGAAATGTTTATAATGACTAGACACTTTGCTGGCCAGGACAAAAAAAAAGAAGAAGAAACGAAATGAAAAGAAAATCTCTTTCCATTAGATCTCTGAGAAAACATAATTGCGCTTTAATGAGATAAAGTAGATAAAGCTCCAGATGATAGATGTGCTGCTACTCTGTATTTCCCCCCGAAATCAGGTGATGGAACAACTGAGTCCCAGTTTGTACTTTCTTCTCCACAGGATGCAGATCTCAGGGAGACAAAAGCCTGGCTCACGTTTTAATCGGAGCATCCCTGATTTTGTTTCCTGAACCTTTACGAAATTTGAACTACAAAATCTGGATTACGTTACAACTTCGATTTGATGGAGTCCAGTCCAGCAGACTTCAGATGTTATGGATGAGTCTGCATTCTGACTGCTTCAGTCCGGACAATGTTTGCACATTTTAAGACTATTTGTAGTGCAGGGTTGAATTGTGGGGTCCTTGGTGCTCTCTGAATTGAATTGTTTTCTTGCAGATGTTTCATTACTCAAGTAGGTAACATCATCAGGTAATGAAAGGTCTGCAAGAAGACAACCAGGCTCAAAAATCATCGAGGACCCCACAGTTAAGAATATTTTAATGTGTATTAAACCCTATTACAAATATTAAATGTATTTAATACAAATGTAATACAGTATATATTACATTTATTTAAGGTTGAATGTAAATTATGTGAAAACCATGCAAAGGTTACATATATGATGTCAAATGTATATAAAAAGGTAAAGGTAATGGTTTTCCCTGTCCAGTCATGTCTGAGTCTATAGCAGTGTTTCTCAACCTTGACAATTTTAAGGCATGTGGACTTCAACTCCCAGAATTCCACAGCCAGCAAAGCTGGCTGTGGAATTCTGGGAGTTGAAGTCCACATGCCTTAAAATTGTCAAGGTTGAGAAACACTGGTCTATAGGGTGGTGCTTATCTCTGTTTCTTAGCTGAGGGAGGCAGGGTTGTCCGAAGATGCTACTGTGGTCATGTGGCTGGCATGATTATAAACTGAAGACACACAGAGAGCTGTTACTTTCCCACCAAAGTGGTACCTATTTATCTACTTGCATTTGCATGCTTTCAAACTGCTAGGTGGGCAGGAGCTGAGGCAAGAACAGGAGCTCAACCCATCGTGCAGTGTTTGGGTCTCAAACTGCCAACCTTTCAGTTGACAACCCCAGTGTCTTAACCACTAGGCAAATTTAATGGACACTTGGCTTTAACTATACCCCCTTTTTCGCCAGTTAATCAATACAATCAAACAAATCAAACTATATTATAAAACGAGAAGTGCTGCAACTTTGTGGAAGATGAGATGAAGACAATGTCAGGAGACACCTATCTGATCCCTAATATCAGAATGGAATCCAGCAAGAAATGTTCACTATGAGTACCATTAGATGCAAGAACCAGTTGGGTAGAGTGTTCAAGCGTCAGGTTAGAAACCAGAAGACTGTGAGTTCAAGTCTTACCTCAGCACGAAACCAGCTAGGTGACCTTGGGCCAGTCACACACTCTCTCAGCCCTAGGAAGAAAGAGGCAATGGTCCACCACTTCTGAAAAACCTTGCCAAGAAAACAGGGAATTGTCCAGGCAGTCTCTGAGAATCAGTCATGATTGAATGGAAGAGGGGAAAGGCCATTAGATAACTTTATACAGTAGTCTAGACCAGGGGTAGGCAACCTTGGCTCTTTTATGACTCATGGACTTCAACTTCCAGAATTCCTGAGCCAGCATGGCTCAGCTTGGAAACCTCTCCCTTTCCCCTCAGCATGGCTGGCTCAGGAATTCTGGGAGTTGAAGTCCACGAGTCATAAAGGAGCCAATGTTGCCTACCCCTGGTCTAGATAGAGTAAGGGGCTAATGCTAGACATTATTAGAAAACAACATGTTTAACATTATAGCAGCTAAAGTTGAAAGAGAACTACTATCAGAAAGAATATGTCTCTAACAAATAGCTAGCAAGATGTCTTTATGCCATGTTTAGAAAAGCATGAAGATAAGCCCTTAGCTTTCATAAAAAGTAAATAGAAAGCTGATTTTACCATGATAGCTTGTTATCTATCCAAACATTTGTTTCATTGAAATTCTATTTCTGAATCCTGACTTACAGCTCCTCAGACTCTCATTATGTTAGAGATAGTGTTTGCAATGTTCTCTATCGCGCTAAGTAAATATGCTACTGGATGAGCTAAAACAACAATAGCCATCCCATTGCAGCTGTTACATCTCTGCGTGGCAGATAGATCAAAAAATATGACGCTTCTGCGGGATTCAGACATATCCCTCCTCATAGGCATCTGCAGGATGATGGTTTGAAAAGGAATCAGATGACAACACATTTTCGATGACATCATCAGGCAACCACTGCAACATAACATACTTTCATCAGAAATTGCGACTCCAGTACATAATTGTGGCATTTCTGCAACTGACATTGCACTCAGGTCTTCATTTAGAGGACATAATAGATACCTTGATGCCTAGTGTCATGTCACTGGGCATGCTAATAACAAAACTTGACTACATAATAGACAAATTGCAGACAATTGGAGAAGCACTCTGAAAACAATCGGACTGCGGCAAGATGGCTAAACTGGTTCATTTGAAAAGCTCAAATGAAAGAAAGGCAGGGCCACTTGCTTAAAATGGTCACCACGATGTAAAAAAGATGTTGAGACTCTAGAAAGAGTACAGAGAAGAGCAACAAAGATGATTAGGGGACTGGAGGCTAAAACATATAAGGAACGGTTGCTGGAATTGGTTGTCTCTAGTTTAACAAAGAGAAGGACGAGGGGGGACATGATAGCAGTGTTCCAATATCTCAGGGGCTGCCACAAAGAAGAGGGAGTCAAGCTATTTTCCAAAGCGCCTGAAGGCAGGACAAGGAGCAACGGGTGGAAGCTAACCAAAGACAGAAGCAACCTAGAACTAAGGAGAAACTTCCTGACAGAACAATTAACCAGTGGAACAACCTGCCTCCAGAAGCGGTGAATGCACCAACACTGGAAGTTTTTAAGAAGAAACTGGACAGCCATTTGTCCGAAATGGTATAGGGTTTCCTGAGCAGGGGGTTGGACTAGATGACCTCCAAGGTCCCTTCCAACTTTATCATTATTACTATTATTATTATTATTATTATTATTATTATTATTATTATTATTATTATTATTATTATTATTATTATTATTATTATCTATGCCTTCTCATTTGGAATTATACAAAACTAGTGGAACCTATAGAATGGGCCGCATGTATTTTTAATTCAATATGAAAAAACTACAGCGCCTACTAGAAGATGACGGAATTTGCTTAGATGGCTAAACTGACTGCTTTAACAGGATATTGTCTAAACTTATTAATGATTAGAAAGCCCTTATTGGTTTTGTGGGAAACAGGAAAAAATGATGTCATGATATATGGTTTTAAAGATTAGAATAAAAATTATAGAGAGAAAATGTAAATATTGTTGTAACTATAGAACAAGAGGTGATTTTACATTTATACATATAACCGCTGTAAAAGAAAATCAGAAGTCTTTATAATTTTTTTTTTTCTTTTGAGTTTACTCATTGTTTGCTTCTTGACTGACAATACCCAATCAAGGAACTACCCAATCAAGGAACTACAAGATAATAGTAAACAACAGCCCAGTCAAGGAACCACTAAGGCTACACCCACCAACATTGGCAGGGCAAGCCATTAGTATATAAATTGAGAGCAAACCCCACTCCCTACTAGCACTGATGGTATTACCTAGTTTGGTAATGAAACGTCTGCAACAAAACAGTCAAGCTCAATGAGCACCATTGACACTACAGTTCAACCCTGAAATATTCTCTTCTATCAGTAATTTGCTATATTTTAAGTGTTATTTTTAAAAAGTTCCAAACCTTGCAGAAGAGAGAGATACTCTTTTGAAGATTCTTACTTTTTATATATATAAAAAATCTCTATATCAGGGGTAGGTAACCTTGGCTCTTTTATGACTCGTGGACTTCAACTCCCAGAATTCCTGAGCCAGCATGGCTCAGCTTGGAAACCTCTCCCTTTCCCCTCAGTATGGCTGGCTCAGGAATTCTGGGAGCTGAAGTCCACGAGTCATAAAAGAGCCAAGGTTGCCTACCCCTGGTCTATACAAACACTCACTTTAAGGTCTAGGAAAATGTTTTCTTAACAGCAAAGGTAATTCTTCCCCTGGAAGAGGCAAATCATAGCCACATACAATGCCCAGATCATTTGCGATCACTAGTTCTCCTGAGATTGAACCATCAAATTTGGCATTCAAATGACAAAATTTAAGCAATTCCATTTTCAAGCGTGTTATTTAGGAAATGAGAAGCAGATTATCATCATCTGATGGACCAACTATTTCCAGTAGGAGGAACTTAAAACATGAAGCTTTTTTGGGAAGGGCATCTGGAGGGTTTCAGGGTCTCAAGGAACAATGCTGGTGGTCACTGTACTAAAAATTACAGAGCTCACATCTCATCCCTTAAAATTCACTCTTGAAATTCTTTCTCAGAAGAGGCTCCGACTGCAGCCATTTTTTAATATGAGGCCCTCACAGTTAGAGAAGCCAGCAGAAGCCAATTTAATTAAGTAATAATAAGAAAAAGCTGTCATGGCATACTGTTCTCATTTGTATCTTATTTCTTCTTGCCCCAAAAGACTCGTGTGTTTTGGACTTCAATTGACCCTGATATGGACACAGAAACTAAATTAAAACTAAATCATCTTGTAGAGTTTGGTTGAGACATTCCACTTCAAGGTCCATGAGGACC
Organism: Protobothrops mucrosquamatus; assembly: GCF_001527695.2. Classification (NCBI taxonomy): domain Eukaryota; kingdom Metazoa; phylum Chordata; class Lepidosauria; order Squamata; family Viperidae; genus Protobothrops; species Protobothrops mucrosquamatus. The sequence continues at coordinate 158,474 of NW_015387693.1, forward strand.
AGATGCTTTAGAAAAGAACTGAGCCTGCAAAAACCCCAGGAGATGACAAAAATTAACTTATAGGCAGCTGCTGTTACATTTACTTAGTCAAATACTACAATATTTAACCACTGAAGTTAAAAATGGTATTGCCAGTTGTTATTGTAGTTATTGTGTTGTTACTTACATCCCTTTACCAAAGTACAACCCTGATCAGAAAAACTCAATAATTTTAACAATGAATACAGTAAAATAAATTCATGACTAGCAGCCAAGCCAGCTATAGCTTAAGAGGATTCTCTGAAAATGCTGTTCCTTGAAAATCAGGAAGTGATTTTAGTTGTATCATTTGGAGTTCAGGATTTAGCCAGAAGTTGATCCAAGTTCCATTACTAGCATGCAGAAAATATGCTAAATTCTGGAATAATTAGAATTAGCCTAGTCAAACATTAGCACCAAATATGAAGAGTCAACACAGAATGTACAGATAATGATGTCTTGCGTGTAAAAAATAGAGCTTTGATGGCACTGTTTCAGCCATCATTTTGATTTGTTTTACCATTTATCTTGTGGTCACCTCTGGATTCTGAACAGCTGAGGTTCTTTTGGACCCCTTCAGCATCTTGTCATCCAAAACAAAGAACAACAAACAATTCAAGACAGGACAATAACAGTGTAACCCAAACTACTTCTTTCTCAAAAGAAGCAGGTAGTCACAAGAGTATACACTGCCATGGAACTACAGGATTTCTCACTTTTGTTAAAAGTACTCATAGCTACTGCCAGCTTATTTCTCCTTGACATCAACTGCCTATACCATCCAGGTCTAATTAGTAGCCCTGAGGATGTGAAAGAAATATGGTGTGAAAGAAATATTGCCAAGGCTGTAATCATTTAATGCAGTGTTTCTCAACCTTGACATTTCTAAGATTCAGCTTCCAGAATTCCCCAGCTGTCAGACTGGCTGGGGAATTCTAGGAGTTGACATCCGCACATCTTACAGTTGTCAAGGCTTAGAAACATTGATTTAATGTATTGCTTCTATAACTCAGATATTGTTGCTCAAAAAAGAAGGTTAAAAGTTGTAGTTCTGCTTTAGTCACAAAAAGATTTGGGTGACTTGGGGCTAATCATGTTTCCTTGGTTCTAGGAAGAAAGCAACAGCAAGCCACTTCTGATGTCAAGAAAACTATAGGGAATTATCCATATGGTTGCCATAGTCAAGAATGACTTGAAGGGAACCCAAAATAGAAGGAAAAAAAATTCGAAGGCCAGGTCATTTTTTCCCCCTTTCTCCTTAAAGTTGGCCCAGAAAACTAAAGATACCAAGGAAGCCAAATCTATTATGTCTGAAATGTTAGATACATAAGAATTAGGAGCCTTATTCTCTAGTGTCCATCGTAATGTATACATACTCTACAGTTAAAAAGACATTGTAAAAAGCATCAATCCAATGTATGATGATGAGAAATCTGCATTTATCTCCGCAGGCTTAGTTTTCCTCTTCTATTCAACCTTTTTTTTTTTACTGAAATCATCATTTTCAATGAGTATTTAACTTTTACACTTCATGAATGTTTATTTAAAGCTAAATATCCCAATTATTTTAAACCAGGGATAGGCAACCTTGGCTCTTTTATGACTTGTGGACTTCAACTCCCAGAATTCCTGAGCCAGCATGGCTCAGCATGGAAACCTCTCCCTTTCCCCTCAGCATGGCTGGCTCAGGAATTCTGGGAGTTGAAGTCCACGAGTCATAAAAGAGCCAAGGTTGCCTACCCCTGTTCTAAACCTTAGCATTCACAAACAGTAGTGTATCTTTGACTCTTTTTTAAAAAAAACACCTCTCTTAAAATACCATCACAGTGTAGAGGGGGAATGGAGAAAGGGACTCAAATTCGGACTGACCTAATCAATGGAAAGTATAGGTTTAAAACTATTCTGTCATTCAGTTTAATGGAAGCAAATTTCATAATATAAAATCATGAAATGGGAAGGAACCATTTCAATAGAAGGGAATATATGTCGCTCAAGGGCAAACTGGGAAGTCCTTGGTGCTCTCTGAGCTTGGTTGCTTGCTTGTGGATGTTTCATTACCCAACTACACAACATGATCAGTATGAGTGTGGGTTAGACCTATGGTTTGGGTGTGTAGAGGCTACTGGAAGTTACAGTGGAAAGAAAGTCTCTGTATAAGGGAGTAAACCCCACATTCACACCAAAACTGGCTCTCATCTCGTATGTTGAATTACAGCTAAGAATTGATTTCAAAAAAGCTATCTCCAGTCATATATATGTACCTGCTTCTCATCCCCTTTCATACAGCCATTGATTTCCTTGCCTAAAGAAGCAAACCCCCAGAATACACCATTTGAAGCTTCCAAAAATCTCTCTCCAGGAAAATACTTAAATGTTCTCTCAAAGGAGATGTGAAAACGATCTTACTGTATCATGAAAATGTTCTTCCCTTGCAAGAAAACTGTCTATTTCACAGCCTTATTTGGGTTCCTCTGTTGCTGAAGGTATCTGAGAAGGAGTTGTTTATCTCTCTTTCTGTCTCTCTGGTGGCCTCCTTGACTGCCCATATTTCCCAGTCTGAAACAGTGCCACAGAAAGTATTCCTTCCTGATGTCTTCTCTGAACCTGAATTGAAGTGTGGAAGTCCATGAGAAGCTGCAGAGAAGATAATAAATTACAGGACATTCACACATGCTACAATACTGCTTCTTTTTCCTTGAAAATCCTTTTTCTTCCATCAAATTGAATTAGGAGTATTGGAGGGAAAATATGGGATAATTTTTCCATGCAGCACTCATTCCAATCAAAGGGCTGAATCCTGAAAGAACTTAAGGTTCAAGTATGCCTTATCCCCTCCCCCCCTTATTCTGATAATTTTGTACAGCTATAAACAGTTGTTCAGGAAAGAGTTTGTGGTACTGTAAAGAATAAACGGAGCTGAACAATTGGATCCATAAATGACTGCGTTAACAAGGAGAGAGAATAGCAAGCCCAGGTTGAAACATCCCACAGCAATAAAAAAAATGAAAAGGGTCATTGGAAGGCAGATATTTTGCAGCAAGCTAGCAAAATAAATTATTAGTTCAAAGGGGTCACTCATTTCTCTTCTCTAAACTCAGTTTTATGCTCTTATTTTATTCTGTAATGGCTGCAGTGATTGTTCATCTCAGGAGATGCCAGGGAACTTGCTAAACTTTGCTTTAAACACCAGGGTGGCCCTACCCAACTTGGCCGCTATAAATTTTTGTTTTATGGGTTCTCTCTCACTCTGCTCATATGCTGTAGCAAGGTTTTGGTCCAAGAAATAAATATCCTCCCTTCCTTCTTGGAAAGGCCATGTTTCACATAACATTTAGCTTCTTTTGACACAGGTTCATTACACCTCAAATAAATGTTGCCCTTGAGATCATCTGCGGCTACTCACCCAACGTTTTGCAAACTTAGTAACCTTGATTGCCTTGGTTGCCCTGCTTCTTGCTGGATTATAGTCATCTTTACTTTGCCTCCCACCACCAACAAAAAAAGATTATTATTTTTTTGCATTTTATTTAGTATTAGCAGCAGCTGGAACAGCACTGAAACCCAGTAAATAAATGAACTGCTAAGGCAATAAAATCTCAGATTCCATCAGGGGCATTTTTCCCCCAAACATAGCAGAGTGGTATAGGTAAAAAAAAAGATGCTTTCCCAACCCAATGTCAGAAACTAAGTAGAAAATGTGAATATTTTGAAGTTCTTAGCTAGGGGAGCTCCTGTCCTCACCCCAGCTCTTGCCAACCTAGCAGTTTGAAAGCATGCAAATGCAAGTAGATAAATAGGTAACACTTCAGTGTGTTGAAGGAAAGGTCTTCATCGTGGTTCAGTCCAAGCCGGGAATAAACAACATGGTAACTGCTTTAGAAAGAAGGTTGCAGTTTGTTGAAGAGGAGAACCAGACAGAAAGATGGCTCTGGCAGAAAAGAGACAGAGCACATGTAGGGAGTGGGTTTTTATACCCTCTGGAGCCTTTTGTTTGGAGCTGTTCCTGTGGCATGAACTTTGACCTTAGTCTGAGTGTGCCCTTTGGCATCTGTGGGTTAATCCTATGATGTCCTGTCTTAGAGTTTTGGTGGGGTATGTAGATTTTAGGTGTCTTTGTCTTCTTAATCTTCTAGCTTCAACCTTCCTGGATTATTTACATATGCATTTCTACAGAGCTGGTTCCTGCTTGGGGGAGGGAGACTTGGGGCTATTAAAAAAAACTGGACATGCTTTTCGGCCTATTTAAGATCCTTTAAGAAAATATATTTTTCTGCCCTTTTAATATTTCCTTCTCTGCGGGGCTGACTTCCCACAGGTGGGAAGGTAACAGCTCTCTGTGATGTCATGCTGGCCACATGACCACAGAAAAGTCTTCAGACAGTGCTGGCTCAATGGCCTCGAAACAGAGATGAGCACTGCCCCATAGAGTTGGAAACAACTAGGTGTAAAATCCAGAAGGACTCCTAGCGAGAGATAGGGATTATTAAATTATATTAGTTACATTTATAGCCTGTTTTTTCTTCAGGAGCTCAAAGCATGTATATCTAGCATTCCTTTTACCATTTCTTCCTACTGTTGGGCTGAGACTGAATGGCTGGCCCAAAGGCAATTAGTGTGTTTTCAAAATTGACTTTGAAGCTGAGTCTTCCAATCTTAATTCAACATCTTAATCATTTCTTCAGCCCAGTGTAGTAAAAAAATGTTTTACCACCATTGCACCATTCCTAACTTGAATTTACGATGATCGTAGTGTCTGGCACTCATATGATCACAATTCGCAACCTTCCCAGCCAGCTTCCCACAAGCACACTCAATTAAGGAAGCTGAATTCACTTAACAATCTTGTGATTTGCTGAATAGCCATGGCAATTCACTTAATGGCCACAGTAAAAATAGTCATAATAATGTAGTAAATTGAACAATTATTAGAATAATGATTTGTCTGCATAACTGCAATAATGATGTGTCTGCATAATTGCTAGAACAATGAGGTAATGCATAATCACTGGGAAAATTCACTTGGAAAGTTCTCTGTCAGTAATATGTGGCAACCAAATGCGCTTTGCACATGGATACTTTGTATGTAGCAAAACCTTCCATTGTATGCCTGTGAGAAACGCTCCTAATGTATCACAGTGTGTATTTCAATGTGTAGCCCTTTGTTCTTTAAGGAGGGTAGTATAAAAACTGAAGTCTAAGCCCACCCTTCTCGTTCAGAATTGCCTATCTCTAATATGCTCTGAACCTTGCGCAAATAAACTTCTCTGCTAAACCCCTCTGGAATTCGTAAGAGTTCTTTCGTTTTCCACAAGAATTTTGGAAATATTATTGGGTCTGGTCATATGATGACTCTCTTAACAACTAACCAAAATTCTAATCCCAGTTGTGATTGTAAGTCAGGGACTACCTATATGCTCAGCATGGCACCTTCTGTGTGCACACCTGTGCTTTTATTTGTACATGGGTTACAAAAGAGCAGGGGTCTTCAAACTTGGCCCTTTTATGTGCCTGGCTGAGGAATTCTGGGAGTTGAAGTCCACAAGTCATAAAAGGGCCAAGTTTGAAGACCCCTGCAGTAGAGGTTCTCAGCCTTGGCAACTTAAGATGCGTAGACTTGAACTCTCAGAATTTCCCAGCCAGCACAGAGTTGAAGTCTATACATCTTAAAGTTGCCAAGGTTGAGAAACACTGAGCTAGAGAGATAAGAACTTTATCAAACTACCTGCCTAAAAGTCAGAGGGGGTTTTTTGTTGTTTTTTTTTTAGACGTGGGAGAAGAATAAGAGAGCAAACCTGGAAGAATAGGACACAGCCTGGGCAACTGATATAAAGAAAATATCAACAAAGCTGCCTCCAAAGTCAAAAGGACGGCTTAGCACATAGAGAAATGAAACCAAGAGATTATCTCTATTTGCTAGGGAAATAGAGACATAGATTAACAGGCTATGTGGAAGTTAATATCACTGTGCTTTTACACAGTGCAAAAAGCGTTTTGTAAGGAAATTAATAAAAATGTCAAAGTTTTACCACTGTGTCTTTTATCAGTAAATTTTGATTGTTTTTTCTACCCAGACCTGTGAATTATTCTCTTGTCTCAGCCATTTTATTTTATAATGTGGTAAAAATTTCTTTCTGTCACAGTTCCAATATAAAATTGGGTATAAATAAAATACCAAAGACATTACCTTGCGTTTTTCCAGAGATGATCTGAAGCTGGTCTCCTGGTATGGAAAAGCACTGAGTTTAAGACAAAATTAATGCATGGTATTTTTTATTTCATCCAGCCTGAAGGAAGACAAGGCATTTTACATATTTTCTTAATGTCATTTCTAAAGTCTCCATCGAGGCACATGTCCAAATGTGCAGCTTTTAACCCAGATCTCCACAGCTGCAGTCCACCTTTCGATTTGAAGTTATGCTGCCTTTGAAAAATAAAAGTTCTGTTTATGGAATTACATCAATGGTGCCTCCTTCACACTGAACATGCAGTAATAAGATGGTGAATATTTATGCACACACTAACTTAATGTCTACCCTGAGTCTTCGGATGGATGGATGGATGGATGGATGGATGGATGGATGGATGGATGGATGGATGGACACAACAGCATCTGCCTTACCTGGTGTGCTAGGAAGAGGGCACACTGATTCTTAATATGACTTTTCTTCTTCCTCAAAGTCCTGAAACTCATTTCATCCAGTCCCAAACTGCACAGTTCATTACTACTTTGCAAGCAGAGTGATTTCTAGGGTTTTTAAAGCTTTATTCCAGCATTGCAAAATAGTGCCTGGTGATTAATCAATTTAGCAAAGTTCTACTAATTCCCCCACCAGGAGCCTACCGATTAGAAGAACATGGGAAATCTTCTATAAGGTCAATATTTCCCTGAACAAATAAACTTTGCTAAGACAAGCAACTGGAGGCTGCTCATCTCCAAAGGCAATTCTTCTATGCATATATTTCTGTTTTTTCTCAGAGAAAACACTACTTACAAGTCAAAGCACTTCACTTCCATCTATCTCAGCAGCAGACCCTGTGAAATATGGAGGTGCTATGAGAACATATCCTCAGCATAAAGTGAGATATCTTCACACTGGGTAAGAAGGGAATGTGGAGGTGCCCTCCTTCAAAATGACTCTACAGTGGTGTTAAACTTTCAAGATTTCAAGTTTTGGCTTACTAGTAGTATGAACCCAGTCACCAGATTTCTAAGCCAAAGTTAATGGTTGAGTAACTTAAATAACCATGTTTAAGGGTGAGGAGGTTGATTTATCCTGGTGGATCTAAAGATATTAATGGGCTTGAAACAGATAGATTTACACTTGAAAGCAACTCAATGATTACTATGAATGAGCAAACCAAAGGAGGTTAATCACTATGCCAGAATAGCATTAAATCAAAAGAAGCCCAACTTTCAGCTGAGAATAGGGTCCAGGAATGTCCACAGAGAGGGAGCCATAAGTTCAAGATGATTGCTACAACTAGGTGATCCCACCCCCTTTTTCATATGATGCACATAAAAGGGGAGCAGAGGTTTGATCCCATGTTTATGGTCTTGACCAGTGGTCTTCAAACTTGGCAACTTTAAGACTTGTGGACTTCAACTCCCAGAATTCCTCAGCCAGCCCTGGCTGGCTGAGGAATTCTGGGAGTTGAAGTCCACAAGTCTTAAAGTTGCCAAGTTTGAAGACCACTGGTCTTGACGTTTGACCCCCTTGCAGACACCCCTGTCATGATCCCTTGAAACATCAAATATATCTGAGCAAAGTTCTTGGGCAAAAGAAGTTCTAAGAGATGACAAAATCCAGCAGTGGTCATCTGTTTGAAAACTCATCTCTCCTAAGCCCTGTTCCATATTATATTATGGATCATGATTGGGAGAACTTTTTATTTCCCTAACAGCTGTTTGTGTTTGTTAGGAGGACAAAGAAATCAATGACAATTTCCTTTAACTTGCCTTACTATCAGGACAACCCTCCCTGTGGAGAGTAGAACTTAACAATGAGGTCAGCGCAAAGTATGAATCCATACTTTTTCCTCATCCTCAAAGACTGAGGAAAGTGCTTTAATACAGCCATAAGGCAAAACTGTTAATCTTAAAATATATATATATATTCAAAGAACCTGGAACAGGCTCAGAGAGCAGCAACAAGGATGATCAGGAAACCTATGAAGAGTGATTGAAGGAGACAGGCTGGTTTAACCTTGAGAACATTGAGGAGAAAATGAGAAAATGTCACATGTAGAAGAAGCATTGTTCCAGAGCTCAGGACACAGAAGGATAAATACAGATTAGAGGAAGGCAGATTGCGGTTGAATGTTAGACAAAAGCTTTTAAAAGAGCAATTTAGTCATGGAACCAGTTACCCAGAGAAGTGATAGCTCCCCTCTCTGCTTTTATATTGCATACCAAGCGATCCAACCAAGTTAGACAGGCATCTGCTGAGAAATCTTTAATTTGGATTCCTGTCCTGAGCAGGCTAGGTTATCTCTGATAGCCAAAATCACCTCTTTCATCTCTATAATTCTAAGAAGCCCCACGATCGGCTACAGGAAAGACAATTACAGAACAGGGTATGACAACTTTGGCTACCCACGACAATGTTTGTCTCCTACAAGGAAAAGCTAAAGCAATTGGAACTATTTAGTTGGAATAAAGATGGGTGTTGGAGAGAGAGAGAGAGAGAGAGAGAGAGAGAGAGAGAGAGAGAGAGAGAGAGAGAGAGAGAGAGAGAGAGAGAGAGAGAGAGAGAGAGAGAGAGAGAGAGAGAGAGAGAGAACTTACAGGAACTTACAGAATAAGAAAATAGCACCAGATCCAATGGCCATTGATAATCATATTGTATCCTTCATGAATTATCCAGTTCCATCCTAAAGTCAACTACACTGAATTTAACAGGCCATGCACTTCTCTAGTACTGTGTGATGTAGTATTGTTATTAATATCTTATGTGCATCATTATGCAAAGATGTGTTGGCCACTTCACTACCTCTTTCTTTACTAAAGCACATTCTCTGAGCTGTTTGAGCTAAGACACATAGAGGTTCTACCAAGGTAGTGGAACATCTATAGCTCCAGATTCTTGTTTTACTTAGGTATTAAATATCCTTATTACATGTGACATTTCGCAAATAGATTCACATTCAAGCACTCTCTAGACCAGATCAGATCTGCCTCTCTCACAATGTTAAATCTCAAGGTCATCTATTGAAGCTACAGGTAAATGCAAAAAGATTATGGTCCAATAGAGGGAAATACTTTTATCATACAGTGCAATTTACAGTGTGTATTTTACCACCAACAGCTGAGCTAATGGCAGCCACTATGGATGGTTTTCCAGATTCGTGGAGCAGCGGGCTATCAATGGCTGCTAAAATTGAGGATTGTTTACTCCTTCTCGAGTCATAGGCTGCATGCCTTAAATGCTGGCTGTTCTTGTCATCCAATCCATGTTTATCAATTCTTCAAAGCATGAAATGGACCACTTTGTGACACCGAAGGGTGGAGTTGATAGACCTGTTTGCTGATCCAGCACAGCTGTTTTTAAGCCTTTATGGTTTTCCCCTTTGAGTGTTTTCAACCATTTGACACAATTCCCTGCAAGGTTCAAGTCAGAGAGCAAATATATGTATTCCTAACCATAATGGGTGTTTAGAATGTCACTCTTGCTCAATCACTGGCCTCACCTGATACACATCTTGACCTTTCCATGAGCTCATTACTGCTGGCCAAATGATTCTCCTCTCAAAAAGTCTTAAACATGACAATTGGTATCCAGAAGGTATTAGTTTAGAGGCAGGTGCTGTTTAATTACTGATATGACCTAGCAGGTTCTAATAGGTTTGATCTTTTGGTATGCTGTTCCTATTGCAAGCAGCAGCCTTTGAGTCATCTTTTAATTAGAGCTCACTTCTTTCTCGATGAAAGATACATTAGCCTGGTCTTTTCTTGAAAATACTATTCCTGAAGCTTCCCTTCTTTGGATGATCTCATATAGGGCACAGCTATCACCTTTGCCCAATTTTCTTATTGTTAGAAGCACTTGTAAATTTGTGGTCGGGCTGCAATGGTAAGGATAGGAAACATAACTGCTTATTTGTACCCTTCTGGTGAGATGTGCAGAATGTGGATAGCAAAAGAAAGGGATTAGACTAAGAGCTGGATTAATAATTTCAAATGACTCATTTCAATTAAGAGCTGACCCGTGACGTCCTCTCTGGGATAGCTTTATTTTGCCTTCTCCCTTCTTCTTTTTAACCAGAGGAAGATGAAAGTCAAGCTGAGTTAATCTCCATCATCTTGCAAATGAGAAGCTACAAGCAGCATTTAAGAGAATAGCTGCTGGAGGGCGGAGAGCGTGGACTTTGAATGGCAATAGGATTCCTATCTTCTGGACCTTGAAGTGGAAGGCAGCTTGGGGAAAAATTAACAGGGGAACTTTGTGGTTGGGTCATTTTCCCCAGGGGAAATTACAGGGTGCTTTCGACAGTGAAAATTGTCCCTCCAGCAGGAACTATGTGATCTAATGCTCCCCAGGGATGAGGGGCTGTGTGGAACAGCTGAAATCATAAAAGTTCAGCTCTGTAATTTCCATAGAGGCAGAATAACAGAATAACAAAGTTGGAAGGGACCTTGGAGGTCTTCTAGTCCAACCCCCTGCTCAAACAGGAAACCCTATACCATCTCAGACAAGCAGTTGTCTAATTTCTTCTTAAAAACCTCCAGTATTGGAGCATTCACAACTTCTGAAGGCAAGTCGTTCCACTGATTAATTGTTCTGTCAGGAAATTTCTCCTTAGTTCTAAGTTGCTTCTCTGCTTGATTTGTTTCCATCCGTTGCTTCTTGTCCTGCCTTCAGGTACTTTGGAGAATAGCTTGACTCCCTCTTCTCTGTGGCAGCCCTTTAGATATTGGAACCCTGCTATCATGTCATCCCTAGTCCTTCTTGTCATTAAACTAGACATACCCAATTCCTGCAACTGTTCTTCATATGTTTTAGCCCCCAGTCCTCTAATCATCTTTTCTGCTTTTCTCTGCACTCTTTCTGGAGTCTCAGCATCTTTTTTATATCATGGCAACCAAAACTGGATGCAATATTCCAGGTGGTAAAATGATTCTCAGAATAACCAAAATTTGATCAAAAGCATTCATGTGAAATCAATACAGCATAAAAACATTTCCAACAAAATACCGTCCTGCTCTAGGGTGTATGTTTTGTTTTTTAGAAAGTATGTCTGGAAGGGGTTCAACATGACTTTTGAAGGAAATTGTGTTTTTCTCATCCCTTCCCCAACACAAAGGACTATTAGGCTGGCACAGAGTGATGGTCCAGGACAGGGGTAGGCAACCCTTGGCTCTTTTATGACTCGTGGACTTCAACTCCCAGAATTCCTGAGCCAGCATGGTTCACCTTGGAAACCTCTCCCTTTCCCTTCAGCATGGCTGGCTCAGGAATTCTGGGAGTTGAAGTCCACGAGTCATAAAAGTGCCAAGGTTGCCTACCCCTGGTCCAGGAGAAATTTTATTTCTTACACAATTGGTTTGTGCAGATTCATAAGGCAGAATTTAAGGCCATCCTGCTCCAGCAATGCAGAAGGGAAACTAAGAGTTAATCCAGTTGCCCATTCTCTTCTCAAATCAAAAATTGATTGTAGATGCATTACCTCAAAACACCTGAGAAACCTATTTGTGGGCTGAGATTTGCTTACCGCATCCAACTGTGCTGTAAATTCTGATTCTCTTTAGGTCCCAAGTGTAATTAGTTTTTGGAACTAGAAATGGATAAGAAGTGTCAGTTTAGATTCCCGCCAAGTCAGAGAGGGACAAAACCCCATTACTCATGAGACAAAAGACCACAGAATTCAGCAAACCGTAAGGTTTTTCCATTGTTCTCTACCATTTATTGGAAAAACTTATTTGGAGGCTGCAAAAGATATTCCTTTACTTAGAGTCACCACTTTAGGCAGCGGGGAAGAATTCCTTTAGGCAAAAAATTCTGCATCTAACGACATTATTTAATGCCTACATACTGAGACTTCAAGCAAGCAACCTGAGGTAAAAAGGTGTGTTTTTATGAGAGCTCAGGAGGAGTGGAACAGGCTGAGGAGAGCAGATGCCATTTATGTACTTAAAATTATAATTTGGAGCTCTGCGTGCAACAGGATTCCACAGCTGTATAATAAAGAAAAACAACAGGGCTGGGTTTTTTGGCCAATTTCATTATAAGAATGTTTCTAATCCCTAAAATTAAGCCCAGGTAAGAGACTCTACCATAGCAATGGAGAGGTTGACATTCTTCTTTCTCCTTTTTGAGATTGTCTTGAAAATTAAGACGATGCAGGTTGCCTGCATCCAGTTTTCACACACACACACTGCTTTTCTGGATCACATGAGACTCTTTTCTGACCATAGAGCAGTGACAGTGCCTGCAACTGTTTGAGCATGTTAGAAGTAAGACAATCAACAGAAGGAGGAGAAATGTATCTCCCTATATGTCTTGTTCATCTATTGTTTGGCCAGCTGGAACTCATGGAGTTTATATTGGGCAGAAGTTACTCTGTGAACATACCGGTACTTGCCTCCCTTTTCAGCAGAACAGAAGGTAATTATCTAGTGATGGCAAAAGACACCTTGTTTATCCACACAGACGACATAGAGGAGGTAAAGAGTTACCCACCAGCGTGCTAAAGCTAAAACTGCCCCAAATCAAAGGAATCCTATGGAGACATTTTCAGATGATAATTTCTTTTAATAGGCTTCATATGCTAGGAATGGTTGCCAACATTTTTTTCCCGTTGTAAATATATAAAATATAGATCACTTTCTATATTCTGACTGCTCAAAGATTTCTGGATGATTTTCATAGTTGAGCTACCCCAGAGACTCTAGAATAAAACCGTGCGAGGCAGTGATAGCATTTTAGATATGGGAATAGCAATAACAAATATTCTCCTTTATTGATAATAATTGTCTCTTGAATACTCACTTTGACTTTTATTTCTCAGTTCCCACCCACCCACTTTTCACAATAGAAACTACCTAAAAACATTTGTTGCTCCTTTCAAGATTGTTTTGCAGAGCATTGTCAAGGACCATTGCCCTACACCAAGGGGCACAATCTCCAGCATGGTGAAACTGAACTCAAGCTTTTATGGGAACTGTGCTATTTATTTATTTAGCTCATGGCATATCATAAATGGAACTACCATATCAGCAAAGGCTACCATGTGGTAGTCTTCGAACTACCACATCAGCAATGGATAATCCTGAATAGGATTCACACCTCATACAGCGTCTGCCGGAACTCTCTGTATAAATGGGGTATAGTATCCTCCCCTTGGTATGTCTGTGGAGAACCCATATCAAACTGTAGATCACATCGTGACCTGCTGTAAACTGAAGGCATATACCAGCACAGTATCTGATTTTTTTTAAAATTTAAACAATGCTGCACTTCAATGCTTAGTTTGCCTAGGCCAGAGGTAGGCAACCTTGGCTCTTTTATGACTTGTGGACTTCAACTCCCAGAATTCCTGAGCCAGCATGCTCAGCTTGGAAACCTCTTCCTTTCCCCTCAGCATGGCTGGCTCAGGAATTCTGGGAGTTGAAGTCCACGAATGATAAAAGAGCCAAGATTGCCTACCCCTACCCCTGCCCTAGACATTGATATTTGAATATAGATCTTTTTGATATTTATATTTTATTGGGGACTGCACAAAGGGGAGCAAAGAGATGTTGCATAATTACCATCACATACACTTCCAAATCCATCTATTAAGTTGATATTCAGGTTATATTTATGAGCATTAATGCACAAAGAGATTTGCATTCTGCAAGAGGTGTACAATTTTTCCACCTATAGAAATGTGACAGGTTAAGCATGTTTTCATAATGCTGAATTTTTTTATTAATTACAGCTAGTACTCAAGTAACATTCATTTAGCAACTGTTCGAAGTAACAGCAGCATTGAAAAAAGTGACTTGTGACCAGGCTTCACACTTAATGACCATTGCAGCATCTCTATGGTCATGTGATCAAAATTTGGGCGTCTGACAACCAGCATGTATTTACAACAGCTGCAGCATCCCAGGGTCATGTGATCGCCATTTGTAATCTTCCCAACAGGCTTCCAACAAGCAAAGGCAATGGGGGAAAGTCAGATTCACTTAATGATTATGTCATGGTTCAGACAGATGAAACTCTTCAAAGAACTTCGAGGCATTGTTTACCTTAAAGAATCTTTATTTTGAGTAGCATAATATTGGCACTGCATAATTGAAGCCAAAAACTGAATTCCCCTTCCCTGAGCACGTAGTATCAAAGCACAATTCCCTCCGCCAATTCTTTATCATCTCTTATTTCAATAACCTTGGTTCTCACACTAGTTTCAGTATTATTATGTCTAGCTCAGTGATGGCGAACTGTCTTAGTTAGCTTTACTTCACAGTCTGCAGAGTCTTCCATCAATGCAACGTGCCCACCCTAAGCCACAATGTTTGTCGCCATCACAAAGAATTGTTTATTCTGCCACTTAAAATAGCCTGCAAAAGGCATACAGCCTAAATATAATAACTTCATATAATGAAGCAGACAGTAGCCAAAAGAGAGGAGATAAATGCGCACAATAGATGGCAAGGAAATAGGGCTATAATTTACCAGGAGTGGTCATCTTTGAAAAAAATTGTGAAAAGGTGATTTGGGCTATGCATGAACACGGTACCTCTCAGCTGTTCCAAAAAGTGGTCACATCTTTTTCTTGAACCTAGGGTGGAAAAATATAAGTGCATTAAAAATTGCATTAGCTTTAATGAGAAAACTTTTTAAAGTAGCAGCATCTTATTTCCAAGCTCATATAACGATACCAAAACTTTGCAAGGAGAAATGAATTGTTTCTCCTAAAATAAAATGCAGGGCAAATCCTTGAAAAAATCTGGAGGGAGTATGCAAATAAATATTAAACCATCATCATTCAAAGAATTGGTAAACAGGAAAAGATGGATGTCCATTCCCAGAATGCCTTAAACACAGATCCCTTCCAGAATACGTTTTATCAATTTGACATGATATTCCCTCAAACTGTCCAGTGCATTTTGTTTAGACTTAAATCATGCATTGATAAAGTCCTAGGCAGCCCAACTGATTTAGTCTCAGTTTCAAGAGTGGATCCTATTCCTCACTGATAATCTGGAAAACGTTGAGTCCAAGTTGAATTAGTTTTTTAAAAGATTGTGTATGTATTTTTCCCCAGCTAAGTCTCACTGCCATGAATAGAATAATAAGAGAGAGTAGAAGGAGAGTGGCAGATCTCTATTGATTCTATGTTTTTTAAAAAATATTTTAGCATCAAATAGAACTTCATATCTGCCAAGAAATAAATACCCATTCTCTGTACTGTTGATCTTTTCAGGGCCAGCAAGTACAAATTATACAGAAACATGTTTATTATTCCGACTGGAGGTGGCTTCTATGTTGGTGCATTAATTATTTACTTTAGCTTTAGGTTTTTGTTGCTCTTTCCGTGAATGGTTTGGCCATCCTCTCATTTTCCCCCTTGACCTCTTTCTGTTCGGCTCTTAAATGATGCTCAGAATGAAGCTTATTTCAAAAGCCATTCTTTGAAAACATGGCAACTCTCCAAAACTGTGCTGAAAAAGACTTGGCTGATTAATTTTCTACAGAAGGGGGGGGGGAACAACTCATCTAAATTCTTAAGAGCCTGGTTAGGAATTGATTTCCACCCACTAATATTTGTTCAATTTTATTTGAACAGGGCTGGGTCAAAACACAAAAATTACATTGACCTCCCCAAATAAAGCTACTGGTTCATTCAAAATGCTGAGACAAAGTATGGTCCTCGTTCTAATCTGATTTATAGATGTCATCAGGCAGCCGAGTCCTGTGAGTCCTATGACCTCATCACATTGGGACGTGGCTCAATGTTGGGCTATAGTTTCGTTTTGTGTGAAGACTGATGCAAAGAATGAGTTAAGCAGCTCTGCTTTCTCCCTGTTGCCTGTTATTTCCTTGTCATCTTCTCTCTTTAGTGAACCTACAGTTTCCTTGACTTTTTTCTTGTTGTTAATATGTTGGAAGAATTTTTTTTTTGTTATCCATGATTTCTGTTGCAAGTCTTTGTTCGTTCTGAGCCTTTGCTTTCCTGACTCCATCTTTGCATGTTCTGGCTGGTCTGCTGATAATTGGCCTTAGTTCCTCTTTCCATTTTTTGTATTTGTCCTTTTTGTCTTTCAGTTTGTCAGAGAGATCTTTGTGCAGCCATGCTTGTTTCTTCTTGAATTTCTTGTTTTTCTTTTTCAGTGGTATTGTGCTGGTCTGGGCTTTTATGATCACATTTTTCAGAGTTTCCCATGCTTCTTGGGTTGTTTTCCCCTTTAGGATTTTCGTCCATGGGATCTTTCCTAGGTTGTCTCTGAGTTTGTAAAAGTCAGCTCTTTTGAAGTTTAAGACACTGGTTGGATTGTTTTCTATTGCTAGTGTTTGCATTATATTAAATTCCAGTATGACGTGGTCACTTTCACTCAAGGTTCCAGCAACTTCAATTCCCTCTATCACTTCTTCTCTATTAGTAAGAATTAAGTCCAGTATGGTTTTACGTCTAGTTCCCTCCTCCACCTTTTGGATGACAAACTTGTCGGGTAGGTTGGTTAGGAATCTGCTTGATCTCCCGCTCGCTGCAGAGTTTGTCTCCCAGTTGAAATCTGGATAGTTGAAGTCTCCCATTACTACTGTGATATGCTTCCTACATACATTTTTTAGCTGGTTGGCAAAGAGTTCATCTATTTCTTCTGATTGGTTGGGTGGCCTGTAATATACACTTATGGTAATGTCACTTTTTGTCTCTTTTATATTGACCCATATGCAATCTGGAGAGATTTTATCTTGGATCATGTGCATTTCTGTAGATATGTAGTGTTCTCTTACATATAGTGCTACTCCTCCTCTTCTTTTTGTAGACCTGTTTCTTTTGAATAATTTGTATCCATCCATCAGTCCATTCCATTCATGGGTTTCGTCCCACTAGGTTTCTGTTCTGCCAACTATGTCATACCCATCCTCGTATACTATTGCTTCTAGTCCACCCTGTTTGTTCCCCAAATTTTGAGCATTTGTATATAAGCAACTTCCAACTTTTTTATTATTATTATTATTTACAATTTTATGCCTCTTGTGGGTATGTTTCCTACATCTCATGATTGTTGTTTGAGTTTTTCTTTTTTCTCGTCACTGTCTACCTCATTGCTTGATTTGTTTTCTTGGGATTTGTGATTGGTTTTGGATTCTAGAGATTCTAAAGATTGGTCACATTTTGATCCCCTGTAGGGTATTTCTTAAGAGTAAAACAATTAACCTGCCAACACAAGTAAGACAGCAATCACTTCATAGCTCCTATTGTTTTCCACATTTTGATGCATCTAGAAAATTTACCTCTCTTTCTCTCTTCTTTCTCTCTTGTTTAATGTGAGGGTTTAAAAACAAATCCAAAAATCAATGCACTTTCATCTGTTTACAAGTTTTCAATAATGTTCTACAGCATTATTGTACAAGTAGTCC
Organism: Protobothrops mucrosquamatus; assembly: GCF_001527695.2. Classification (NCBI taxonomy): domain Eukaryota; kingdom Metazoa; phylum Chordata; class Lepidosauria; order Squamata; family Viperidae; genus Protobothrops; species Protobothrops mucrosquamatus. The sequence goes on from NW_015387693.1 coordinate 176,062, forward strand.
TTAAATTACGACCACAATTGAGCCCAAAATTTCTGTTGCTAAGTGAAACATTTGTTAAGTGAATTTTGCTCCAATTTACTAGCTTCCTTGCCACATTTGTTAAGTGAATCAGTGCAGTTGTTAAGTTAGTAACATGGTTGTGAAGTGAATCTGGCTTCCCCCTTGACTTTGCTTGTCAAGAGATCGCGACCCTGGGAGATTGCCACCGTCATAAATATGAGTCAGTTGCCAAGTGTCTGAATTTTGATCAAGTGACCATGGGGATGTTGCAATGGTCATAAGTGTGAAAAATGATCATAAGTCACTTTTTTCAGCAACATTATAACTTTGAATGACCATTAAATAAACTTGTAAATCAAGGACTACCTGTATCTGGGGTGGGTTTTTTTATTTTTTTTTTAATTGAGCTTGGATCCTTACTTTATAGCCTGTGGGATTTTTTTTAAAATCAGCACGCACAAACTTCCTAATGTTCTTCCATTGCTGTTTAGAATCTTTGATAGATTTTTACTTTAATCAGGCTGAGCACATTCCCCTCAGTGGTTTTGTACGTACATTACCAAAATATTCCTTTACGTCAGTACAGATGCCCTGGTGGCACATGGCTCAGCCATATCTTACAGCCACATGCTTCTTTTCTGCTCTTTTTGCAGAGAATCTGGGATGACTGACATCTTCTATCAAACCAAAATTCCCAGGTGACAAGATGATTTCTGTCATTCCTTCTGTCCAACCGGGATTCAGATACACCCTCCGGAGCTGCTCATTTTGTTTCTCCCCTCTATATGTACCATCTGTCTCCCCTTGTTATTGAAGAATGGTAATAATTCTTACCTTCTGTTCTTTCTTACTTTATTTTATATTATTACGCCTTTTTTATTTCTAGCACTGTGTACTCAGTCTTCTTGTTTCACTGTATTTGATTTCAGCCCTGTAGCTGTAATAATAATGATTTGATTTGATTCTTTGACAAGTAAATCCTATGATGCAGTTTTGTTTATATATCCATTCTTTTCCCCAGGTTTATGGGTGTTTTTTTTTTACAGAGCCAGGTTGGTCTTAAAGCAACAGACTAGAAACTGGGACACTGTGAGTTCTAGTCCTGCCTTAGGCACAAATCCAGTTGTGTGACCTTGGGCCAGTTACTCTATTGTGTAGTAGGTTTCATAGGCAATGAAACAATTTTTTTCTCTCCCTTCTTTTTTTAAAGACCAGAGCTGAATTTGTCTACACCAAAAGATTTTTTGAGGGGGGGGAGGGAGGGAGAAGAGAGAAAGAATTTACATTCAGATTGTCATATTGATAGATAACTTACAGGAGATGCTAAACTGAAAACTTGGGTTCAATCGACTTGGGTTTTATTATTTCCTTTGCAGAATAGATTTGTTTGACAGCATCCTAAATAGCTAAGCATGATTATATAATTATATAATAATTAATGTTCAAATTTTATCAGATTCTGTTCAATGGGGATTCATTGAAATATCCAATTTGTCCAGGGGTGTGCCTAAATTACAACTGTGTGTTTTGTGTTGTTTTAACTCACATCAGAGAAACCATTTGGATGCTCTGCTTTAGACATCATGTTTTAAAACAGCTTTGCCCAACCTGATATTTATTAAGTGTGCTGAACTGTGAGTCCCATCAACCCCCCAACACATATGTATTGGGTGGGGTGACATGAACTGAAGTCCAATCAATGGGGGTTTTGTTTTATTTGTTTTATAGCCCAGTGTATTTGGAGGGCAATAGATTGAGAAAGGGAGACTCTATTTACCGTCTTTTAATGTAGTACCAGCATGGTTGCACTTTAAACAGAAAGAAGCCATGCCGAACATGTTCTAAATGAGAAATCATTGCTCAATTTGCATACGGTGAAATCTCCTCAGAGCACCAGACCATCACAACCCTTCTTCCTAGACACAGAAATCCCAAAGGCCTTTCATAATTCTCCTGTCTTCAGCAAGCTTTGTAGCCCAAATGATCTCAACTATGTTTAAGAAAGAGAGTTCAAGATTTGGAAACAGTGAGATTTGCAAAACTCCAAATTAGGAGTTTGGAGGAATATAAAAGTCTGAAGGAATATCAAGACATATAACATTTTGTTAGCAGCTTTGGATATGAACTCATAGAAAACTAGGCAAAATGTTTTCAAAACATTCCAGAAAAAAACAAAACACCTACAACTGAAGGAAATTCTTCAGTTCAGCTAACCCAGCTTGCCTGATGAGAAAATGCTGCAGCGTCTCCAATAGACAATTGTCTAAATTTAGTCTGAAGCTTTCTAAACCTGTATATTTACATCTGTGGAGATTCTCAGTCATCCAGGTCATAGTTGTCTCAAAGGTGCTTCTTCAAAAGGTTTTTTTTTTCCCCTTGAGGAAGAAGACATTTCGCTTCTCATCCAAGAAGCTTCATTGGTTCTGATATAGGGCCAATGAAGCTTCTTGGATTTTTTTTTTAAATTTTATTTTATTCAAATACAAATAATACAAATGTAACCCATATAAATCTAAATAAAAAACAGTATAAAAATACAAATACTACAGTGCACCCACACCCCTGGAGACCATTTTTATTACCTATATTTCTTCTCATATAACAACTAACAATATACAATATATTTCAATTGTGCCTTTATCCCCTCCAAAACAGCATGTATTCTTGAGCAGGTTTATTCCCTTTGCCTTCCACCAAGACTGTTTTTATAAAATCATCCCATATTTCATTATAATTATTTACTTTAATCATCCCTTTTTTAAATTTAATTTCTGTTGTTAATTTATCATTTATTGCCATATTCCATATTTCATTATACCACTCATTTCTTTGAATATCCCAATTCTGTCTCCAATAGTTAACCATCACTAATCTAGCTGCCATTATCAAATTTACAATCAATCAAGCTTCTTGGATGAGAAGCAAAATGTCTTCTTCTTCCTCCTCAAGGGGAAAAAAAGCAGTCCAGTTACCTTTTGAAAAAGCGTTTTTGAGACCTATATATTTACATTTATCTTCACGCTCTTCCAAGGATATTGTGCCAAAACTCAAAGAAGGGAGGGCAAAATTAATTATCTCATGATTTACCTTTGTAGTGGCCTCTTTCCCAACCCCATATCAATCCATCCATTCTACTTATATATTACTGTACATTCACATAGTAAAATGAAACCAGAATCTTGGTAGTTTGCTTCAGTGGTGGGATTCAAATATGTGAACAACCGGTTCTCTGTGTGGATGCCGCTTCCGGAAGTCCATTCTGGGCCTGAGCAACAAAAAATTAGCTACCGGTTCTGCCGAAGTGGTGCGAACTGGCTGAATCCCACCACTGGTTTGCTTCAATGTGATATTACCTCCCCCTTTGAATATTCACATTCACATTCAAACAAGGGCGACCCACACATGTGGCATAGTCAAAGACTGCCAGCTAAAAATACCTGTAATCCATTGAGCTAACAAATTAAGAAGAGAAATACATACCTGCAACAGAATTAATGAAATAATGTACCGGGGGGGGGGGGGAGGAAGGAAAACACAGTAAAATGTTAAAAAGTTTAATACACAGCAAAATATTTCAACTTCCTCCTCTTTTGTCTACTTTGAGGTGAGTCAAAGGGCCTTGTTATTATTAATAGTTCAGTTAAAAACCCCACCATAAATTCATGTTTTTTTTATTACTATCCTTCAGGATGAAGAACAGATTTGTCAGACGTCATGTTCTGATTTATAATCATCCAACAGGACTTTAGACCCATTTAAATCCTAGAAATGTGTGGCTAATTTCAGAGATGCATACATTGTGGCTTTCCAGTTACTGCCAAAGTACATCTTCCAAGTTCCCTTTCCATTGACTTGGTCCATTGACCAAGTTCCCTTTGCTGGTTCCTGCTGCTGAGGAATAGGAATTGATAACAACTGGAGGATCGGTTTCTTCATCTCGGTTTCCACACTATATATTCATTAGGCTGATTAACCACCCAGAGTCTTAAAGTATTTCAACTTCTACTTTCCACAGCTGCTTTGAAACAGAAGGCAGCCCTGAAATTATAGTACTTTACACCGACATGTGTGGGTATGAATAGCAATTGTAAGCCTTCAAGCCATGCCTACTATTTGAGAGATGAGATGAGCCTCTATATTTTAGCAATCTAGATGTGCTAGAAGACAAAGTGGGCTGTAATAGCAGATTGTGAGAGCCAGCGAATTCTAACCCCACACCCATTCCCTTCTGCTTCCTTAAAGACAATCTTTCAGCAAACCAAACAAGACTGTCTTCTAACTTTTTGGATATAAAAAGATTATAGATTATGTGGCTGGACTAAATAGAGAAGATAGTTGAGGTTCGATATTGTATTGGAATCTGCTGTCTTCAAACTTGGGGGTCTTCAAACTTGGCCCTTTTATGACTTGTGGACTTCAACTCTCAGAATTCCTCAGCCAGCGTGCCTAGCTGAGGAATTCTGGGAGTTGAAGTCCACGAATCATAAAAGGGCCAAGTTTGAAGACCCCTGCCTTAGCATGTGGAAAGCAGCCCATTCGGTTAAGTCATAATCAGTGTATTTGTATGGGTATAATGTATTATACCTAAGAAACCCATGAAAAATGTATGAATGATGGTTGAACCCACTCTATGAGTAATTTTTTTATTAACTAGTACCTCTTAGAACAGAGTGCTGTAAGTTCAATAAATTTCTCAACATGCCACATGGTAAGAGGTTTTGGCTAAAGCTGTTAGTTCCTTCACTGCAGCGCCCATATCTAAAATCCACAACTCATTTGATCCACATTTGTTGAACAAGTCTTTTAGACCCAATCAATATGGCATGCATGCACGCACACACACACACAGGAGGTATAGGAAAGAGAAAATGAAAATCTAATGCCTCAGCTAATAACACCTTATATTTTAGCAGAGAGCAAGACTACATGCTCAGCAAAACCATAATGTGGTATCACTTTGCTAAATTTAAAGCAATGAAAGTATGCCCTGAATACTGTATCTCCCAGTATGAAGTAAATATCATCCATAAACGGTGAAAGTCCATATTATTCTCCACCGAACTCCCAATATCTCTGCAGAAATCAATTGTTATCTCATTTTTCTTCTGAGGAACATTCAGCTACTGCAGTGATGGTGAACCTTTTAGAGACCGAGTGCCCAAACTGCAACCCAAAACCCACTTATGCATCGTCGGGTGCCGTGTGGGTGTATCCCATATGGTGGGCGTGGCTGCGGTGGTAATGGCAGACTGGGTGGGACTAAAAAGTTCAATCAATCAATTCCAACTTTGCAAGATCTTTTTTTCCCACAAGAAGTTGAAATTGACTGATTGATTGAACCTTTTTTTTTTTTTTTTGCACACGGCGGCGGAGGCCTAAAGTGAAAAGGTTTTATAAAACCCAGCTGAAGGCTTAGGACTGGGGCGACGGCGCCCGTGCCCACAGAGAGGGCTCTGAGTGCCGCCTCTGGCACCCGTGCCATAGGTTCGCCACCACTGAGCTATTGGAATGAAATTTGTACATACATTCATGGCACAATTCCAGGTTTGAACATCAGCAGATGGTCCAACTCTCTTGAAGACTGAGATTTGGAAATAGCCCTAGCACTTAGACTTATATACCACTTCATAGTGCTTTACAACTGTCTCTAAGCCATTTACAGAATCACCATATTGCCCTCAGAAGGATGGAAGGCTAAGTCAACCATGAACCCCCATCAGGGTCAAACTCCAGGTTGTTGCATGAGTTAGCCTGCAATACTGCATTCTAACCACTGCACCACTAGGGCTCTTGAAATGAAATGTGATATGCACCTTTGAAACATTTTGCATTTGAAATAAAAACTCCTGCTCCACACACACACGTTTTCAGGGAAACAAGAAAGCTGTATTAAAAATGCAATTAATTATCTGATTTGAAGATTGAGAGGTCACGGTGAAATTTTATTACAACAGGGAATCTCAAATCTTGCAGTACTACCACTTCTAAAAAGATAAATGAATTTGAGGCCCCTCTCTTGGGAATAAACTAATAATTTCATTATGGTTAAGATTGGGTAAGAGATATATTTATTGTACTGTCAATAATTAAATATCACTCTATATATCACAGATATTCTCAGATTTTGTAGTCTTGCTTCCATCCCTTGGGATATCAGCAGACAAAATGGGGAACAATCCCCAGAATGAGCTTGAACAGTACTTCTCCTACAGAACCAGTTTTGTGTAGTGGTTAAGGCACCAGGCTAGAAACTAGGAGACAGTGAGTTCTAGTCCCACCTTAGCATAAAGCCAATTGGGTGACCTTGGGCCAGTAAGTCAGTTCTGAGAAAGAGACAATGGCAAACCACATCCAAAATATTGCCAATGAAACTGCAGGGTCTCATCCAGACAATAACTAGGAGTCAACCCTGACTCAAAGACACTCACACAGAGAGACAAATTGCAGAAACCGGTTACAGATCTCACCTGCATCTGTCCTTGTAACATTTTCTCTAATTTAATTTCCAACAGTCTCTAAAACAGCTGCTTTGATCAACACTTGCACAGATTGTAAATGTTTAAGCCTGCAAGGGGGGAAAAAAAGAAGAAGAATCCAAATGAGATAGGGTATTTTTTTTTTCTCTCCCCTCCTTTGAGAATGCCAAACAAAATGTAGATTTTAAGGTACTCGTTGCAGAGATTAAAGGGACCGAATGGAGAAATGAACTGTGCAGGGATATGATGGTTCTGCAAATAATTCCTCTGACTGACAGTGTTTGGTTTGAAAATGGGAATGGAATATGCAAATGGCAATAATCAGTGCTTATCTATGGGAAGAGGCCAAGGTCAATATAGATTGGAAAAAGTGTGTGCACTACATTATTCATACTCATGTAATTGGGTATACGTTGCACATTTTGTTTCAGCATTAGGGCTTCCATTTTCTTTTTCTTTTTCTTTGAGGTACCGTACTTTTAAAAGAATCTTTGAAGGACAAAACGGGAACTTGGTGCTGAGCAACAGAGTTGGATGAAATTGGACAGCCTGTATGGAGACGCTAAGCTCAGACATCAATGATGGCCTCCAGAAGAGTTAGCATCAGTATCTCTGCTATTCATGGCTATCCAGGTATGATTTTTAAATAGTATTACTGAGTTTTTAAATTTGGGACCAAGATTTAAATATTGGGGTGTTTGAAGGACCAACTACCTGATAGTTTTCAATTCACCATCCATTGTGCTCAGTCCACAAACCAGATGCATTTAGGGATTGGTGACCCTTCTCAAACTATAGGTAGTCCTTGAATTATGACATATATATATACACACACAGTCATTAAGAGAACATGGTTGTTCTCAGTTGGACATTTTTAGCCAGGAACTGAAAGTAAAGGCCAGAAGCCAGCCAAAAATATCAAAAATCATGGTCACATGAACACAGGACCCTGCAAATAGTCATAAAGGTGAATTGGTTGTCAAGTGCCCTAAATGTGATCATGTGACTATTTATGTGTGTGTTTATGTGTACAACCATCATAACTTCAAGAAAAGGCCATAGGTAGCTTTTGAGGTTTCTGTCATAAGTGTGAACAGTTGTTCAGTGACCAGTCATAAATTAAGGATTACCTGTAGTCATGTTCTAGATGGGATGGATAGGAATTCAGGAGACTGTTATGACTTCATCAATTCTCCTCTGACAGATCTAGAATGTGACCAGTTGGAGAAACATGACCAATATCTGCATATATCCTACCTACCTTTGAGCACAGGGTGATCAACTATGTCAACTTTATGACTTGTGGACTTCAACTTCCAGAATTCCTGAGCCAACCATGCTGGCTCAGGAATTCTGGAAGTTGAAGTCCATGGGTCGTAAAGTTGACATACAGTAGTTGCCCACTCCTGTTTTAGTATACATCCAGAAATCTCCTTCCTAACCCACCTTTGAAAGCCATTAGACTGATGATGACCAGAGAAAGAACTTTCTCTTAGCATGGCTCCAGTCTACTAGCATTTTACAAAAACTTAACTTTTTTTTTTTGAAGTTCCATTTGCTTTGGAGAGCTAATTACCTTTGAAGAATCTGTTGTAATTTTCTTTTGAATTGTTGTTCAAATGCCATTTAAAGTTGCAGGATATAAATGCTGTGTTGTACGATCTTCTGTTGCAAGCTGTTACTCTAGAAATCAATTTAATCCCTTTTCTTCTCAGTAGGCAATCTAATAGAGTCACTATGCTTCAGCTTTGTAAAAAGCAGACACCTCCCATGAAGAGGGCTGTTTCTGCAAAGTTCTACACACTAGAAGGGCAAAATAGTTTCCCCTAGTGTTACGTATTATTTTTCTTTCCTACTACAGTGAAACTACAAATGACTTGCTGGACATTTTTGTCCAAATGCTGTCGACTTTTTGAGTCATTCCCATCAGAGCTAACTGTGCCTAAAGCAAGAATTCAGGCCAAAAGGGTCTGCATCGTGAGTTCTGAATGAGAAATCTCTACCATCAACCCATCAAATGTTTAAATCATCTCTTGTTCTTTTGCACTTCTAACAAATCTGTCACTCTCTCATAATTGGGGGAGTGGGTGAGAGTGGAACAGAAGACCTGTGCAGATCTTCAAGGGGGGGGGGGACTACACAACGACAAAGGCTTGAGTGATGTACATCTTCCAAAGTCCTCCATGAAACAATGTAGCTCCCTTACTCCTGAGCAAAACAAAGTGTCCACACAACTTTCTGATTTCAGTAACAATAGCAAAAGCACTTAGAGTTACTGTATATACCGCCCCATTCTCTGGGCAGTTTACAATGCCAGCATACTGCCCTCAACAATCTGGTTCCTCATTTTACCAACCTTGGAAGGACAGAAGGCTGAATCCACCTTGAGCGTCATCAGGATCAAACTCCAGGCTGTGGGCAGAGTTTGACTGCAATACTGCATTCTGACCACGGCACCACCAGGATTTCCACTGATCACTGAAAGAGTCATCTCTAGAGGACTAAAAGCCATTGGAACTACCAGTAGAGATTTTGACTCAATGCAAAATGCTCCTTCAGGGAGACTCACATCACCTCAATATGTCCATAAAGAGAATATTATTGGCTCTTTGGCTCAAAGAAGGTCTCCTAACCACCCAATCTCAAAGCCAGGGCTTCATGGCTTCCAGAAGGTAGCAAGAGGGTTGGGGCTGTCCACATCTCAGAGGAGGCTATTCCATAGGGCAGGCACTGTGACAGAAAGAGAGCATGTGTCTCAAATGACACTGTTTGACAGAAGGGCCCTGAAGAGCTGTCAAATCTGATGGAACACAGAGATCCTGAGAGATTTGTGGTCCTGCAAATAGCCTGATTCTAGGCTATGGAGGCCTTTAGAAGGGATACCTACAACTTTGAATTGCTTCCAGCACCCCGGTAGCCTGCACAGTTTGGCAAGAGCAATGTTACATGAGCAAACCTCATTGCTTCCTGATTATTTTGTAAGGTGCTACCATGCATTGCTTCCATCCCAGACATTGAAAATATATTTTGTCCCACATAGATAAACAGTGCAGTAGTGGAAACCAGGCGGAAACCAGATTTTCCCAGGAAAATCAAGGCCTTTATTAACTCTGTATCTAATTGCTACAGCCATCTTCCCACAACTAACAACTACAGCTAGTCTTAGATCTAGGCTGGTCAAAGTTTTGCAGTAGACTATGGCCTAAGATATGCTACTGCAGGGGTCCCCAACCTTGGCAACTTTAAGATTTGTGGACTTCAACTCCCAGAATTCCCCAGCCAGCATAGCTGACTGGGGAATTCTGGGAGTTGAAGTCCACAAATCTTAAAGTCACCAAGTTTGGGGACCCATGTGCTACTGCTTCCCTTTCATAGCCTCCACTCACTGTCTTGCTTTCTCCTTTGGAGTTCATCCTGCTTTAATGCCCAGAGAGACCTGTGAATGATTGGTGTCCTCTCTTCTCATTCCTGGCACTGCATATATCAGTGTTTCTCAACCTTGGTCACTTGAAGGAGTTGGACTTCAGTTCCCAGAATTCCTGGCTGGTTAGGGAATTCTGCAAGTGAAGTCTACATACTTCAAGGAGCCAAGGTTGAGAAACACTGGCATAGATATTCAGAGAGAACAGGTAGCCATAATAAAGAAAAGGAGCACTAAGATTTTGGTAAGTGGACAGTGAAGCCATCTCAGGACAATAAGTTGCACAATTGATTATAGAGAAGCCATGTCATTGCCCAATATTGTGAACTTTTTTGCGAGTTTAGTGAAAATTTAGCTCAGAACATGTAAAGCATTTGGGCATCTTCTGCATTGGCCCTCTGCCTTCTAAAGATAACTTCAGGTCAATGGATATGGTATCTGTTACATGTTTTTGCTTAATGTCTGTCTAATAATGATACAAAAGCTGAGGCCAATTGAATCCAGTAGTGTATCCGAGTGGCATTGTCTTCTGCTGTCTCTTCCATTACACGCTTAGTGGTATTCCCAAGAGCTGGTGACAGATACATTAGAATAAAATTTCCTGCAGCCACTTTGATGCTTATTCATGCTGCACAGAAAGTAGGTGAGAGACTTCCTAAATGCTTGCTATTTTGATTAGATATGGGCCGTCAGACCCAAGGCCAAAGTTGCAGCAAAATCCAATCAAGTTCAATTCTTTATTTGCTTTCATCTAATGGACAGAATCTAGCCGAACCCAAGCTATAACTTTCTAGATATATCCTGAGACATTCTAGAGCAGGGGTAGGCAACCTTGGCTCTTTTATGACTCGTGGACTTCAACTCCCAGAATTCCTGAGCCAGCACGGCTCAGCTTGGAAACCTCTCCCTTTTCCCTCAGCATGGCTGGCTCAGGAATTCTGGGAGTTGAAGTCCACGAGTCATAAAAGAGCCACGGTTGCCTACCCCTGTTCTAAAGTATACTGAGCTACCCTGAACTTCTTCCCAGGTCTCACATCCAGCTTGGACTGTGCCATCTCTTAAACTGGGCTTCTCTCTGGGAAATTTCTGTGTGACCAAAATTACCCCTCCCACTGTTCTCCAGGTGCACATTCCATTCCATCCACTGATCTTGTCAAGCAATTTTTTCCAGTGGTTCTCTTACTTCCAGATGGGATGAGAATGTGTATTTCCATCCATTAGGAAGCTTTAGTTTTACAGCACCAGATAAGTTTCCTTCATTCCTGACAAAAGTTTTAAATAGAAGTTTAAGGACTTTAAAAAATCATTTTAGAATAAACAGCAAAAAACATGATTAAAACTTTTAGAAACTTACAACTGGACTAAGGGTCTAGATAAATTTCAAATAAGATTTTGGAATTAATTATATGGATTTGTCCAGTGGGAAAATGTTTTTGTTTTAATTTTTTTTTAAAAAAAATATAAGACTTTAATAATTGAATAGTAGAGGGAACTAAGGATTATAATTAAAGGAGAAGAACACTTAAATCTAACTTGCAAATACAAAATGAAGCAAAGTATATTAACATTGGAAATACTGAAGGGTATTTTTCAAGCATGGGCCCAGAAGTTAGTTTTAAGAAGGTCTGCCTGTATAGATAGACTGGATTTAAAAGATGTTATAGAACAGGAACAAGTTTTATCTGAAAAGACTGAGACTTCTTTGAAAGTGGATTTAAAAATCAGAGGCTGCAGTAATTCCATGGAAAAATACATTACACTGGAGGTATAAAAAAACTGGATGATGTCTTAATTATTAAAAGGGATCTACAAATAACAAACCAAGAGAGTAACTTGAATAATTTTGTGAGAAGATACAAGCAAAAGATGAAAAGAAATCTAGGACCTTATTTGAAGGAACTAAAAATTAAGATTGTTAGAAGTAAAAGGAAGGACTAGAAAGTTAATTAATTTATCTGATTAGGGTTAAAATAGCTATGTTGTTATCTCTGGTAACCCTTAATGGATTTTGTTGACATTAGGACTGAAATGACAAGGCTTTAAGGATATGTTTATAGATGAGAGATGGGATACGAGGAAAAAGTATTATTTATTGTACTTTAAGAGAAGATGATAAATTATTAAAATTGTACTTGTGATGAGGAGGGAAGACATTATTTTATACAGTAGTACCTTGTTGCTCCTTTGTTCATTGGTTCTGGGAGGCATGATGAGTACCAAAAATGATGAATACTATTTTTTTCCCTTAAGGAATAATGTTGTGAGTCACAAGGCAGAGGACACTAATAAGTTCCAGCTTGTATGTTGAGTACCAAACAAACGTTGAGTACCGGGACAAAATGTTTGCGTCAAAATGCATTGAGTACTAAATTTGATGAGTTTTAAAGCAGATGAGTACCAAAGTACCACTGAATATTTCTTTTCTTTTTCTTTATTATATTCTTTTTTTTTCTTTTTGATTTTTCTTTCTATGTTTTCTTCTCTGCATCTTTTGTTTTCTTTTTATTCTTTTATTTTTTAGTCCGTATTGTTTTTTATTGTTGCAGTTGTAATTTTAAGAAAATTATTATCTAAAAAATGTTAGCTACATCTATAAGTGTTAAAGAACAGCATAGCACCATTAATGATTGATTTATCGGATTCTCACAATTAGGAGACAATCTGATAAATACTCACTAGGAACTAAATCCTTGGTTCTCAACCTGTGGGTCGGGACCCCATTTGGGGTCGATCGACCATTTCATGGGGGTCGCCAAGCAAGGCTGTCCACCATTTTTTTGTCCGCCATTTTTTTGTCCGCCATTTTTTCCTCCTTTTCCGGCGGGTGCCTTACCTCCCTTGAGCTGGGCCAGCTGGTGGTCGGCCTGCTCCGTCTCTGCCGCTTGCCAGCTACGCCTCGGCCGGCGCAAGGGGCAGAACCACGCATGCGCGGTGCTCCCGGGCAGGGAAAGTCCTCGACTTACGACCGGTTGGGTAGTCCTCGACTTATGACTGGTTTAGTCCTCGACTTACGACCGGTTTAGTCCTCGACTTACGACCGGTTGGGGTCGCGGCATTAAAAAGGTTGAGAACCACTAAACTAAATCCTATTGATTTTAATGGGGCTTTTTTTTTTGAGCAGACATCTATAGGTTTTCCTGAATAGCATTTGACTGCAAAACAACTATATACTCAGAAAAGGAAAGCAGAGCCTCTCTGGAGGGTTTTTAAAGCAATATGTGGTCAATAGACATTGGTAATTCTAGCTGAAAACAACAACAACATTGTCAGTTCAATCTCTAAAGTCCATCAAAGCGCTTGGCAGGGCTGATTCAATTCAGTTCGTTGAAGACTAATAAATTGCAAAATAAGTAAGGATGAATTGGCTAAGGGAATCTGTGTTGTTGGGTCTTCTATTTTATGGTGATGCTCATTCAATCACAGTACAGCAGAGCTGTGTAGATTTTCAAGGAGCGTTTCACTTTGAAGATTTGAGCAAAAAGCTCTCACAGCTGTTTTGCAAAGCAGTGGGATCCCAGCTCACTTCTAAGAGCAAAAAGTAAAGGGTTGGGTTGATTTGATTTGCTCTCTTCCACTGTCCTAATGAGAAGGAAGGACTCACTGGAGAAGAGCCTAATGCTGGGAAAGATGGAGGGCAATAGAAGAAGGGGACAACAGAGAATGAGGTGGCTGGATGGAGTCACTGAAGCAGTAGGTGTCAAATGGACTCCAGAAGATGGTAGAGGACAGGAAGACCTGGAGGAACGTTGTCCATGGAGTCGCGATGGGTCGGACACGACTTCGCAATTAACAACAACAACAACACCTTATATCTTATCATTCTCTAGGTAGCATCTCTCTCCTCCCTCCCACTTCCAAAGTCATTCCCATATTCCATGATGTCCACACCTTCCTCTTCCATTGACTAACTGTGGGCAGAAGTGTTTTCTGTTTTTTGCAAATTGCAGGGGAAATCAAGAAATGCTGCACAATGACAGAAAAAGAATCAGATCACCTCTGGAAGCCTCAAAATACTGATAAAAAAAAAAGAGGGATCTGCCCTGCATTTCTAGGTAAGCAGATTTGTAAGTTTTATGACCTAGGGTGACTTTGACTGGGGCCTTCTAGAAAATTCCATATACATAACCATTGGCTTATTAGAGAATTGTTATGGGATGCATGCAAAAATGGATATTTGCTTAGGTCAGGAGTAGGCAACCTTGGCTCTTTTATGACTCGTGTACTTCAACTCCCAGAATTCCTGAGCCAGCCATGCTGAGGGGAAAGGGAGAGGTTTCCATGCTGAGCCATGCTGGCTCAGGAATTCTGGGAGTTGAAGTCCAAAAGTCATAAAAGAGCCAAGGTTGCCTACCCCTGGCTTAAGTTGATATATTTTAAATGCCTACATCTGGGAAATGTGGGTAAAAAGGAACTACTTTAAATGAAAAACTGGATTTTTAAAAGGATATTAAAGATTGTTGCATAACAAAGTTCTGCATTTTGGAGGAAAATATAAACAAAAAGAGATGTGGATTTTTAGTGACTATAAAGAATGAATCCAAAATATAGATAGATAGATAGATAGATAGATAGATAGATAGATAGATAGATAGATAGATAGATAGATAGATAGATAGATAGATAGATAGATAGATAGATAGATAGATAGATAGACAGACAGACAGACAGACAGACAGACAGGTAGGTAGGTAGGTAGGTAGGTAGATAGACATAGACAGAGACAGAGACAGAGACAGAGATAGATAGATAGCGATACAGAGATACAGAGAGAGAGAGAGAGAGAGAGAGAGAGAGAGAGAGAGAGAGAAAGAAAGAAAGAAAGAAAGAAAGAAAGAAAGAAAGAAAGAAAGAAAGAAAGAAAGAAAGAAAGAAAGAAAGGAAGGGGGAGAGAGAGAATATTGTCCTATTAAATAAACCAGATTGGATTTATATTTCTAGTGAACTTCATTTGTAAAATTACAAAATACAGGAGATACAGTATAGATAACATTAAATATATGTAATCTGGATGAGAGTTTAGTCATTTTAGAGTAAATATTGAAATTAATTACCACTGGAACTATTCCAAAGATTGTATGCACTCTGTGGGTGTATAAAAATAGTGTGTTCCTGTTTCTTTTCTTTATGATATATATAACCAATTAACAAGCTAATCAGTTTTTCTGAATCTTGGAATTACGCCCAATCTTCATTTGAGGGGATTTATTCTGAGCAAATTATAGGGATTAGTTTTGTTTTTCTTTCTAACAGTGGGTTTAAGTCAGAGAAAGAATCCCAAACAACCAGTGGAAAAGATACAAAAATCTTTCCAAGCATAGCTTTACTTTACAGTTCATTTGTGTGCCGTTTTATTTTGCTTTTAAAAACTGTGAAGTTACCTTTTGAAAAGTGTTTCTGAGGAAGTGAAAAGTGTGACTTGCTCATTCTTTCTACACCTGAGTCAAAACATCTTCCCTGTTTCAAAGATTCATGAGAGGAACATTTAAATGTTACACCAGGGGTCTTCAAACTTGGCCCTTTTATGACTTGTGGACTTCAACTCCCAGAATTCCTCAGCCAGGCACGCGTGCCTGGCTGAGGAATTCTGGGAGTTGAAGTCCACAAGTCATAAAAGGGCCAAGTTTGAAGACCCCTGTGTTACACAATGAAAGGTAAAAGAGAAGATGCTTTCAAATTATGCTCAACTCCTGGTCATTATGCGAGAACAGCACAGTTTTTTGGAAGCAGCACAAAAGCTGTTTTCCTTTTTATATCTGGTTTTTTTTTTAAAAAAAAAAAAAAATCACAGTTGAGCTGACCTTTCTTTGGTTTCCGGATAATCTAATTTTAATTCAAATATCAAACCAAAATTTTATTACGGTTATAGACCAGCATAATCAAATACAGGTAGTCCTCGACTTATGACCACAATTGAGCCTAAAATTTCTATTGCTAAGCGAGGCATTTGTTAAGTGACCTTTACCCCATTCTATGACTTTTCTTGCCACGTTTGTTAAGTGAATCATTGAGGTTGTTCAATTAGTCACACGGTTGTTAAGTGAATCTGGCTGCCCCATTGACTTTGCTTGTCACAAGGTCACAAAAGGGGGATCACATGATCCCGGGACATGGCAGCCGTTGTAGAGATGAGCCAGTTGCCAAGCGTTCGAATTTTGTTCACGTGACCCTGGGGATGCTACAACAGTCATAAGTTGGAAAACTGTCACGTTACTTTTTTCAGTGCTATTGTAACTTCGAACGGTCACTAAACGAACAGTTGCAAGTCAAGGACTACGTGTAAAGCAGAGAAATAGATGAGGATTTACTCCTCTCTCCTCATCAGAGAGAAAACATGAAACGTGGGTAACAGATCTACAACTTCAGGATCCTTCTCACCGCTAAAGAATACAACAGTACAGAAACCGGTGTCAAAAGATAGGCCTCTTCTCTGATCCTCCGAAGCTTCAGACCAAGTTACACCCAAGAGCAGAGAAGTAGTAAAGATACAGTAACCTCCAGTAACAAGTCTCCTGCACACAAACACCCACCAAATACCTTACTTCTCCTTTCCATCAGGACTGCAGAAACTCTAATCTTTAAGCTGCAACTGCTAAATGATATTGCAATCATGGTAGACAGCTTTTACAAGCCCCTTGATCTGCAAATCCTCTTAATTCAAGTATTAGAGAAGTCCAATCCTATTGGGCATCCAAGGCCAGACAAATTTAATAGGTGCTGCCATCTGCCGAGACAACTTAGAAAAAGCTTGGGTAAATTTAACCATTGCGTAATTCTTAATGCATTCTTCACCCAATTCTCTCTCTCTCTCTCTCTCTCTCTCTCTCTGTCTTTCTCTGTCTGTCTCTCTGTCTCTGTCTGTCTCTCTCTCTCTGTCTCTGTCTCTGTCTCTCTGTCTCTCTGTCTCTGTCTCTCTCTGTCTCTGTCTCTGTCTCTGTCTCTCTGTCTCTCTGTCTCTCTCTCTCTGTCTCTCTCTGTCTCTATTTTGGGGTTTGAGGAATTTTGCTAATCTGATTAACTTGGAGAGACTGATTCTCAGACCATTGTGGATTCTGTTAATATTTTAAGGGAAGATGGAAACAGTACAAAGAATAAAATATATGTGGATATAAAACTTCTCAAACACTCTTGATTTGTTTGATTAAACAGAGTTATCTTGCGGGGTCCAGGAAGTGTACCCTTCCCGTTGCAGTAACTCCCTTCTGGAATCATGCCCCTCCAGAAATGTCAACCTTCCTTAGGCAAACCAGATGGAAAACATGACTAGATGAGCTAATTCTACTTCATTGTAAGGCCAAATTTAAAAAGAATCTTGCAAATTTGAAGATACAAATTTCCTGCTACCATTTTTATCTGCTCCATCAATTAGAGCGAGTCCTTTCTAAGTTTCTTCCTCCCAACATTAAGCGGCTGAGGGCTCCTTCTCCTCTTATCTGTTTCCTAGACAACATTTTTTTTTTCTTTTTGATCCCCAAGGTCATCCATACCTTCCATTACAGGAGATTTGTGCAGCTCCTTCCTAAATTTGTAGAGTTTAGAAAACCTGGTAAAACCTGATAATTCTCCAGGACTTGAGATTAGATCAGTGGTTCTCAACCTGTGGGTCGGGACCCCATTTGGGGTCAATCGACCATTTCACGGGGGTCGCCAAGCAAGGCTGTCCGCCATTTTTTTTGTCTGCCATTTCTTTTGTCCATTTTTTCCCCTTTTCCGGCGGGTGCCTTACCTCCCTTGGGCTGGGCCAGCTGGTGGTCGGCCTGCTCCGTCTCTGCCGCTTGCCAGCTACACCTCGGCCGGCGCAGGGGGCGGAACCACGCATGTGCAGCGCTCCCAGGCAGGGAAAGTCCTCGACTTACAACCGGTTGGGTAGTCCTCAACTTACGACCGGTTTAGTCCTCGACTTACAACCGGTTTAGTCCTCGACTTACGACCGGTTGGGGGTCGCGGCATTAAAAAGGTTGAGAACCACTGGATTAGATGATTGGAAGACACCCCTCCCGCTTTTGTTGCATTTGTTGTGTCTGCCAAATAGCCTAGTTTATTGTTTGTCTGATCACCTATGCCAGGGATCCCCAACCCCCGGTCTGTGGCCCGGCACCAGTCCGTGGCATGCCAGGAACTGGGCCGTGCAAACAAGCGAAGCCCCATCCGTAGGATGCAGGCTGCATGCAAAACCACACCCCCTCCAGTCTGTGGAAAAACCTTTCTCCACAAAACTGGTTCTTGATGCCCAAAATGTTGGGGGCTTCTGGCCTATGCTATTTTAGCTGGTTGTTTTAGCCCTATATGTTGCTTTTGTTTTTTACTTGTCAGCCACTGAGAGTGGCCAAGGAGTTGGGCAGCCTCTCAATTTGGGAAATAATTAACACAGGAGTAGTGGGAACTCCCCATTGCCATTCCTACCTTTAAAGCGCTTGTCTCAGAGCTAAAGTGGCTTTTAATAAAATAAACAAAAAAAATAAGAATATAAGAGAAGTCTATCGATCAAGCAGAGATTCTCAAGAGCCCTCCTCTAGAGCTAGCAATGCTTCTTTTGCAAACCCGTAACATGTCCATAACATTAGGTTTTTAACACCCCCGAAAGTGAGTTTCACTCTTTCCTGCAGATCTGCTGCGGACACTGCTTTCAGATTGGCACTTAATAAAGGCTGTTCAGTGCTGGCAGCTTCTGAGTAAAATTAAACACTGGCGAGAAGCAAATAGAGCTGTTTCCAAGTAAATCTACAACTGCCTGGACAGGAGCTGATATGTCAGTTCTAACAATGTTATCGTAAGCTTTAGAAAGAGATTAATTTACTGCTTTGTGTGGGACTGAAAGGCGCTCAGGTTCCTTCTACCACGGGAAAGGAAGGAAAAAGGAAGGATTCTCTTGACTGCATGGAACATTCCTCACCCAGCTGGTGCCACCTGGGTCTATCAGACTACAGCACACATCATCCTCAGCCAGCACAGACCATGGAAACTGTCCCATCAAATCTGGAAGGCATCAGATTAGGAAAGAAAAATTGGAGTTGGGCAGCTAATAAATTCGAGTAAATAAAACAAAATGATGCTGAATAATAGCATCCTTGGTGCTCTCTTAGCTTGGTTGTTTTCTTGCATACATTTCATTACCCAGCTAGGTGACATCATCAGTGCTAGAAGGGAGTGGGGTTAGTCTCTGTTTATATACAAGGGGCTTGCCCCATCAGTGTTGGTGGGAATTGTCTTGATGGTTCCTTGATAAGACTGTTTTTTTACTATTTGATTGTTTTTCTCAGTTGGTAGTTCCCTGATGAATTAGCATTTGTCTTGTTAAAATAGAGATGTTCAAGCAAGGACAAAACCCTTGGGAGAAATCAACTTTGTTTAACATTCCTGTGGGGAGTGGAAGGGCTGCTTTGAAAACAAGTGGGAAGAAGTGACTCTGAGTATCCATAAGCCTGGCGCCTGGTTAAAGGTACTGACACAAAGATGATAGAAGGCATGGAGGCTAAATAGTATGATGAATGGTTGAGGGAAGCAGGCATGCTTATCAAAGAGAAGGATTGGGGGGACATGGCAACCGTCTTCCAGTACTTGAGAGGTTGTTTCTGAGGAGAGGGGTTTAACTTATTCTCAAAAGCACCAGAGAGCAGGACAAGAAATAGTAGGTGGAACCTTGTTAAAGAGAGTGTCAACATTGCTAACATTGGATGTTCTTGCTTTGACAACATATGGAGATGCAGCCTTTTTCTTTCTTATGCTTTACTCTTAGAATTAGATGATACGGGGGGAGGGGGAATGTGATGGGGGTTAGTTAGACATAATGATATTGTAATAGTGTGTGAACTCAGGACTTTTGAAATAAGAGATGATAAGAAATGGTGGGTTGGAGTAAAGGAAGGGAAGCCTGCATTTCAAACTAATTGGAGAATGTGATTGATGACTGTTAATTAGAGGAGGGAATTGTGTTTGATACTATGTGCCCAGGGGAGGGGAATTCAGTTTTTGGCTTTGACTATATACATGCCGAAGCTATGCCACTCAAATAAAGATTATTTAAGGTAAACAATGCCTCAAAGTTCTTTGAAGAGTCTCATCTGTTGAAACCATGACAGAGAGATCCAATCCAGAAGTAAGGAGAAATTTTCCGACAATGAAAACAATCAATGGAAGGGCTTGTCTCCTGGAGCTATAGGTGCTTCATCACTGGAGGTTTTCAAAAATCAGAATAAGAATCAGAATAACAAAGTTGGAAGGGACCTTGTAGATCATCTAGCCCAACCCCCTGCCCAAGCAGGAGACCCTACATCATTTCTGACAGATGGCAGTCTAGTCTCTTCTTGAAAGCTTCCAGTGATGAAACTCCCACAACAACTGAAGGCAAACTGTTCCACCGGCTGATTGTTCTCACTGTCAGAAAATATCTTCTTATCTCTAGGTTGAATCTCTCCTTGATCAGCTTCCATCCATTATTCCTTGTCTGGCCTTCAGGTGCTTTGGAAAACAGGCTGATACCCTCCTCTCTGTGACAGCCCCTCAAATATTGGAACACTGCTATCATGTCTCCCCTGGTCCTTCTCTTCACTAGACTAGATGGCTGGACAACCATTTGACTAGGGTGGTGTAAGGCTTGAGTAGGGGTTGGACTAGAAGACCTCCAAGGTCCCTTCCAGTCCTATGATTCTCTTTATGTTCAAGCTTCTGCACAAGCCTGGAAGAAAGATGTAGCTGTTTGAGGGATCTATTCTTAAACTTCAGATGACTTGTAGAGGCATCAGTTGTTGTTTTGTCAGGCCTGCACTGGAGAGCTCTCTTGCTGACATTAGGAGCAGCTTTCTTCATTTGCAGAGGCTGGCTGGCTGTGGTTGGTTGGTTGGCTGGATGGTTTTAAGCATGAAAAAATAAAATTAAAGTCTGTTATGGAGCCAGTCAAAAACTGGGCCTCTATTCCTCACTGATGCCAAAATAATGAAATGTGAATCATGATGGCACTGTACAAGCTCTACCCATTCATATTTGCTTTGCATGCAGGTACATAAGAGGCAAAATTTGCATTAGGGTGTTGCAAGATACATTTTCTCCCTTGCATCTCCTATGGATGCTTACAGATCAAGGTTGAAAGCACCAAGTGGAAGAGATAATCCTTTGTTAACTTTCACTTTCTGTATCTGAATTACATGACTGGCTGATAGACATAACCATCAATTTGTTTAAAAAAAAAAAAAAAAACCAACCCTATCCTGTGCATCATGAATTCGCTCACACAGAAGGATGATGCTACAGACCCCATTGGCCAAGGAATTTTAACTGTCAAGTTCTGGGTGAAGAATCTTCTCCACCTCGGCTCCCACTCTCTGGAACAGTGGTTCTCAACCTGTGGGTCAGGACCCCATTTGGGGTCAATCGACCATTTCATGGGGGTCGCCAAGCAAGGCTGTCCGCCATTTTTTTTGCCCGCCATTTTTTTTGTCCGCCATTTTTCCCCCCTTTTCCAGCGGGTGCCTTACCTCCCTTGGGCTGGCCCAGCTGGTGGTCGGCCTGCTCCGTCTCTGCTGCTTGCCAGCTACGCCTCGGCCGGCGCAGGGGGCAGAACCACGCATGCGTGGCATTCCCGGGCAGGGAAAGTCCTCGACTTACGACCGGTTGGGTAGTCCTCGACTTACGACCGGTTTAGTCCTCGACTTACGACCTGTTTAGTCCTCGACTTACAACCGGTTTAGTCCTCGACTTACGACCAGTTGGGGTCACGGCATTAAAAAGGCTGAGAACCACTGCTCTGGAACATTGTGCCCAAGAAGAACATGAAAGCTTTTGAAAGAAAAGTTAGTGACATTGGCTCCCCTGAAACCATGCCACTCCAGACAAATGGCTCTGCAGTTCTGCTGAACCAGGAGAAAGATTGTGGCTAATCCTTTATGCCAGTTTCCAAAAATGGAAGTATATTTCTCTCATAGAATCTCAGTGTTTCACAAATGGGACCTCAAAGAAAATGGCCATCTCTGGTGATCTAACAGATTTTTGCAAAATTGAGATGCAATCCATGTTTCTGTAAGAGAAATAGATTCAAATCTCTCTTACGTTACAAACCCCAATGTTTTCACTTTAGTACTTATTTGTATTTTCCTTTCCTATCATCTTAACATTTTCTTCTTTCCTTCCTTCTCTGTCCCAACCATTACAACAGCATCCAAACAACTTGTCCATGCAGAGCTCTTAAAGATATACAAAATGAGTTTGCAGTTAGCACTCTTTCTCTTTCCTGGTTTAACATCACCAACCACCCCTTGTAGCAAAAGCCAAATGTAATTCCCAGGGAGGTGAAAAATGCTGGCTATTGTCCCCAGTTAGGAATTTCATGGGGGGGGGGCCTTTTTTAAGGAGCAAATACTGCTAGGTTGAAACAGATGCATGGGTTCCAATTTATGAGACAATAAAAAGGGGAGGGGGAATGACCTTTAAACGTCTTCATAATTTTGAACCAAGATGCATGAAGAGTTGCTTTGTCCCGTACAAATCTATCCATCTTCTGAGATCATCCTTGGTGATGTTCTTCTATGTCCCAATACACCAGAATAAAAATCTTTTCCGGTGGTCTTTTGAAGGCTAGGGGGAAAAATCCATTCTTCTTTTTTTTTTTTTAGAAAGGCATTTCCTTTCTTAGAAAATCTGTTTCTTAAATGGAGTGACCTTAACCATCTCTGCATTAGTATGTGACCCATTTCTCTCTCTCTCTCTCTCTCTGTCTCTCTCTCTCTCTCTCTCTCTCTCTCTCTGTCTCTCTCTCTCTCTCTCTCTCTCTCTCTCTCTCTCTCATCTGCAGCTCTTTCCATTTTTGCATTCCAGTGCTGCTTTGAGAAGAACAGCAGATGGCAGCACATCTTACAAATTAAGCAGGATTAGTCCTGCTTAGAACATTGAGGGAGAAATCACTCAGAAATTTCAGGTTTGTGGGAGGAAGGTTGATTCCTGAAAGGACAACTACGGCGAAGCACGGCTGTAACACTGCCAAGAAAACTGCATGGATGGAATCACCCGCAGTTAAGCTGAACTCTAGGATATCCTCACAATTTTTTATTGCTAATTATGCCATCATTTTGTTTTTAGCAAAAGCCCCGGAGATCCCTTAAACAAAAGCAAGATATCAAATAAATGTTTAAATATATAGCTCCTTACACCCTGACACGCATGATGTTATTTGTCCACTGATGTACTTTGACAGCCTGAAAATGCATCAATTTTCAACTGGAGTCTTCATTTCACTTCAGCTTTCTGGGCACGGAGAGGAGCATATTTTCCTGTTCCATTCCCTGAAAATAGGCATTTGTAGAAATACAGGGGCATAGCGTTGCACTGTCTCAGCTGCCTTCAGACAGCAGCCTTTGAGAACACGAAAGGTTCCAAGAGAATAAAACTCAAATGCGTTTATAACTGCTGCAAAGAACATTGGGAGTAATTTCTTTAATAAAAATTACTTTTAAAAAAGAGAAAGTACATTGAAAGGTTCCAAAAGAACTGTTGGTGGCATTGGGTCCCCTGGAACAATGCTGCGGATTTCAAATTCAGTTAATGGCTACTTCCAGTTCTATTTTAGTTCCAGTTTTAAAAATAGCAGGAGTTTCTGCCATTTTTACTTGCATAAGTGAGGGATTAGACGGACACCCTTTGACATCCATGAAATACACTAGACGCAGGGGTAGGCAACCTTGGCTCTTTTATGACTCGTGGACTTCAACTCCCAGAATTCCTGAGCCAGCATGGCTCAGCTTGGAAACCTCTCCCTTTTCCCTCAGCATGGCTGGCTCAGGAACTCTGGGAGTCGAAGTCCACGAGTCATAAAAGAGCCAAGGTTGCCTACCCCTGCACTAGAGCACTTTCCTTCATTTTACTGAATTTCTAATGGCGACATGCCACTTCTTTGGTTAACAGAGCCACATAAAGAGCCAATCTTGTCTAGTGGTTGAGGCACCAGGTTAGAAACCAGAAGACTGTGAGTTCTAGTCCTGCCTTATGCATGGAAGTTGGCTGGGTGACTTTGGGCCAATCATCAGGAGATGGTGAGTTCTAGTCCTGCCTGAGGCATAAAAGCTGGATGTGTGATTTTGACTCAGTCCCTCTTTTTCAGCCAAACTCCCCTCACAGGGTTGTTATGAGGAAATAGGAGAAAGGAGAATTGTATGCGATTGCCAGTTTGAGTTACTTATAAAAAAAATAAAAGTGGGAAACAAATAAATGTTGCTCAGTCATGAAAGATCCTGAACAGAGTAAGTGCACGTGTGAAATGACCCTAGAGCAGAGGTCCCCAACCTTTTGGGCATCAGGGACTGGTTATGTGGAGAGAGGTTTTTCCATGGACCAGAGGGGGTGTGGCTTTGCTTGTTTGTGTGGCCTGGTTGCTGGCATGCCGCGGCCCCGTACTGGTCCACGGACCGGGGTTTGGGGACCCCTGCACTAGAGCATGGAAAATCTAAGCACAGTTATTAGACAGTTATTGGACAGTAAGCTCATTAGAATACATTAGAAACATTCTTATTACAAGGAGGCCAGAAGCCAGCAAATTCAACAATTGCGGGGCATTTCAACCAAATTCCTGCAAAGAAATGTTAGATTTCCTTTCAACTTTTATTCTTTTTTTGATAACTCATTCAAGTTTTCTTAACAAGATGTTACTTCGATTAGGCACAGGCTTTCAAGATTGGCTGATTATAGGTAAAACTGTGTTTCATGGGAGATCAGCTTTGTGAGATTTCAATATTCTCTAAGGTAAAATCAATTCTTTGGCCCACATTTCTCAGATGAATCTAAGCAGAGAGACTCAAAGTGGCTTAAAGGTTTCTGAGAATAATTCCTTTCGAAACACTTCCAAAGCTTTAGGAAAACCTTGGGCAACAGCTTACCGTACTTGTTCTCCTTTGACACATTTTGTCAAATTCACTTATTTTTAACCAAGTATCTTCCATGTATCTTAAAACTTCAATCATCCCTAGTAACGCCTATTGAAATCAAGGAAACCGAACTCTGACATACTGTATCTATAAAAGAGCAAGTTTCCCCTTGTTCCCACTTACAGATTTCTTATAAACTGAATAAACAGTGTCATAGAATATTCCTTCTCTTATAAAGCAAGAGTGGGCAATATTTTGGGAGTGTCAAGTGTAAATGATAGGGACCATACATTAAGTTTCAGTTCAAAGACTTATTGCTCAAGCCTACACGTAAGAATGCTGTTACCTTCCCACTGAAGTGGTACCTATAGTTATACTGGCCACATGACTACAGAAGCATCTTTTCTTTCTTTATTTTTCAATTTTGAGCAAACAGTACAAGTAGAAACAAAATTTGGTGAATTCTTCTCTTTAAGTAAAACAGTCAGTTTTGCCACTTCCGCTAACTTCATTACCTTTATCAATAACTCTTCCTTTGTGAGACTTGGTTTTGTCTTTCCATCAAATGTGGATTCCTTTTGTAGGGTGGAGTGGGGTAATTGTTAATCACAAACCTTGCCGTAATTTTCTTTTTTCTGCCTAGCCCAGGGGTAGGCAACCTTGGCTCTTTTATGACTCGTGGACTTCAACTCCCAGAATTCCCGAGCCAGCATGGCTCAGCTTGGAAACCTCTCCCTTTCCCCTCAGCATGGCTGGTTCAGGAATTCTGGGAGTTGAAGTCCACGAGTCATAAAAGAGCCAAGGTTCCCCACCCCTGGCCTAGCCATAAAAAATTCTATCTCTTCTCCTAGATTCATCTTCCATCTCTGATCTTTTCCAGCAGTGACTCCCTTTTTATGACCCTGTAATCCCTTAATTCGGGGTAAAAGTGGAGTGACTAGATAAAACTGAGAATTTACTGGCTGGATGCATTTCCTGATGTCATGCAGAGTTCAGAGCAGTTTTTTTTTCTTTGTGACCTAGGAGAGAGAAACATCTGCTGTTACCTAGGGTAAAACTCTCAGCCTTCTAAGTGGGAGGCGAGTGTCTTCACCACTACGCCACCATGCCACTTACAATCTTTTCCAGCACTAAAGCATCTTGGATAGAGCCATTCTTTCTGGACAGTGTCTGTAACTTTCAGCAAACATAAACTTCCCATTTCTAAAGTAACATCTCAATTGATATTTAAGTTGCCAGTTGAAGCTGATTCTGTTCTGTCAGGGCCCTGGGGTTCTAACCCATAAAGGATGAATTATATCCTCCAGGAAAAAAAAGATCATCTGGAATCAATAAAAGACACTGCTTAATAACTTCTGATGTATTGAGGAAGTCAGAAAAAAACCATGTTATAAAAAAAAGAAAGCCGGGATAACATTAAAGACCTTGAACTTATTCATAATAATTCAATTCATAGAAGAGAAAAGTTATGGTTTTGGAGAAAAGCGATTGAATGTTCCTGACTTAACAGCTAAAGTATTGGGGGGAAAAACTGAATGGCTGGCAAATCTGTCCTTCTCACTTGAACAGAAATGGCATTTATCAGTTCTAGTGCAAGTTTCTCCCTTTTAGAAGAGGTGCCCTCCCCACACACTAGTAGATACTTAGTAGATCCCCAAGGTAGTAGCTTCACTGAGATGGGAGTGTCCCATGAGGTGCTGCATCACTAGGGCACTAGATAAAATATAAGCTTCAAACTCTCCTCCCCCACCTCTCTGCCACTCTCCTCAAAAGCAAGGATGGGCAGCCTGCTACCTGTTGGCCACCCAATGTCCCAACATCTCATGTGGCGTAAAGTGCATCTTCACAGAACAGGAAGGGCAAGAGTGCTCCTCTAATTTTTCATCCAATCAGTCAATCCTAAATGAAATCAGTTCTGACTGCTCTCTGGAAAGTCAGATATGGAAGCTGAAGCTCAATTACTTTGGCCACTGAATGAGAAGGGAGGACTCGCTGGAAAAGAGCCTGATGTTGGGAAAGATGGAAGGCAAAAGGAGAAGGGGATGGTGGAGGATGAGATGGTTAGGTAGTGTCATCGACTCAGTGGGCATGTGTTGAGGCAGACTCAGGGGGACAGTGGAGGATAGGGGAGGCCTGGCGTGGTATAGTCCATGGGATCTTGAAGAGTTGACACAACTTAGCAATTGAACTTAGCAAATCCATCTCATAAAAACCTCCCAAAATATAATAAGAGCCTGGATTTTGCAAGGGGTTGGATAATCACCACCTACATGGTAATGTGAATATTGTAGCTTAAGATGAACTGTCTGGAATTGCTTAGTATGTAGAGCAGGGGTAGTCAACCTTGGCTCTTTTATGACTCGTGGACTTCAACTCCCAGAATTCCTGAGTCAGCATGGTTGGCTCAGGAATTCTGGGTATTGAAGTACACAACTCATAAAAGAGCCAAGGTTCCAGTGGTGGGATTCAGCCAGTTTGCACCACTTCGGCAGAACCAGTAGCTATTTTTTTGTTGCCCAGGCCCAGAATGGACTTCCGGAAGCGGCATCCACACAGAGAACTGGTTGTTCACATATTTGAATCCCATCACTGTAAGGTTCCCTCCCCCTGCCCTAGCTGAACAAAAAGTTATCTCAAAAAAATCAAAGCATGGGCAGACCTGTTTGGATCTGGAAGAATCCTGAAGAACCCATACCCAGGACTGTAGGATATGGGGAAAATGATAATATAGCGTGAAGAAACTTTTGGGAAAGTACCATCATGCAAAAATCACCTTGTGAATTGCTTAACAACTGCAGTGATTCACTGGAGAACTGTAGCAAGAAAGGTCGTAAATTGGGGCAAAACTCACTTAACAATGATCTCGTTTAGCAACAGAAAATTTTGGGCTCAATTGTGCTCATAAGTGGAGGACTACTTACACGGTCCCTATGTTCGTAGTAAAGCAACTAATTTGTTCTAATTCTGCATGCTCAGGAATTTCTTTTCCCCTAGTCCCTGATTCTGTATTTATGACTACGGCACATGGTTCTTCTCTTTCTTTCTCTCTGTAAGGCATTGTTGTTAATTTCTCTTCTTCTTGGATAAAGGGAAGCATGCTCTCTTCTTTCAGCAGCCAGTAAATTGCTCCTGGGACTAGAGGAAGAAATAACCGTGAAACTGTGGGAAAACCCAGAGCTTTACTCCTGCAGGCACCCAGCATAAAAACCAGCCATTTGTGAGCTGTGCACTCATTACAGAGTCAATGCAAGTATTATCAAAGCTTCCTAAGAGAGGCGTGTGAAAGGAGCACACAGTTCAGTCAGGCATTCGGGAGTGGCCTAATCCATCTTAGTCATCAAGTTTTTTTTTTCCAGGCAGACATTCTATTAAAGAGCAATGCAAGTGCCGCGTGAAAAGAGGTTTTTGTGAGGGAAGGGCAGCGGAAGCCAGGAGCTGTGAAACTGGAGGGTGGGGCAGGCCCCAAATTATATTTCATTATGAATTTGGGGATGAAACAGACTCTCTCTTAGCCCAATCCACCTCACAGATTGTTGTTGTGGGGCAAAGAGAAGGTGTGTTATCCACCATGAGTTCTTTATAAAAATAATAAAGGCAGGATAAAAATCTAATGAATAAATAAAAGGGAAGGAGAGAAAGAAGGAAAAATTATCTGTCTTTCTATCTGTCTGTTTGTCTATCTGTCTATCTATTATCTATATCTATATATCTGTATCTGTATCTGTATCTGTATCTGTATCTGTATCTATTTCATCTATATCCAGGGCTTTTTTTGTCATAGAACGCCCAGAACGGAGTTCCAGCACCTTTTTTTGGATGGAACCTTGTAGGGTAGGCAAGGCGGGTTGTATGATGTGTGTGAGTTCCGGCACCTTTTTTTTTTTTTTAGAAAAAAAGCACTGTCTATATCTATATCTACATCTACATCTACATCTACATCTACATCTACATCTACATCTACATCTACATCTACATCTACATCTACATCTACATCTATATCTATCTATCCATCCATCCATCATCCATCATCCATCATCCATCATCCATCATCCATCATCCAACATCTATCTATCTATCTATCTATCTATCTATCTATCTATCTATCTATCTATCTATCTATCTATCTATCTCTATAACTATCTATCATCTCTCTCTCTCTCTATCTGTCTATCTATCTATCTATCTATCTATCTATCTCTATAACCATCTATCATCTCTCTGTCTGTCTGTCTGTCTGTCTATCTATCTATCTATCTATCTATCTATCTATCTATCTATCTATCTATCTATCTATCTATCTATCTAACATTTAATTTATTTTCCATAACAGTGGGAGGCAAGCATATAAACTAATGTAGGGAGTCCAAATTTCTAAATAGGATTTAGGGATTTCCAGTGGCAAAATGTTCATTCAACAAGAGAGAGTTCTGGCTTCTTTTCATAGTGGTGGGAAAGGATCTGCCCAAAGTTTTCTTGCGCTCTGATGGTTTTTGAATGGAAACAAGACACAGGGTTGTATTGGTGTCCATATGAATGGATTTTAAATGGTGACATAGATTGATGAGAAAGTAAACTGGTTGATGTAATTAGAGGGTACATGTGATGTACAAGAATGAAAGGAAGGAGAGAGAGGGAGAGAAAATAAGAATGGTAGGAAGGAGAGAGAGGGAAGGAGAGAAGAAGAGAGAAAGAAAGGAGAGAGGAAGGGACTGGAAGACAGAGACTTGAAAAAGAGGGGAAAACTGAATACAGAATTAAACATCTGGCCTCACTGAGTGCCCAACATCACATCAATCTTTCTTCTATCTTTCTTCTGAGCCATTAATCTATGAACTAAATGTGATTGGAAAACTCTGAAGGAACTTCTATCTGTTAGTCCTGTCAGCAAACAGAACCCAGCAATTAATCAACACAAAATGACCAAGGCTGAAGACATTGCTCCAAACCCCCCAAAAAGGGATCATGCTTACGGCAAACCCTCTCATCTCTGGCCAAACCATTTGTGTGGTGTTTCTTGAGCAAGGAGAAAGGTTCCAAAAACCTACAAAGCTCAGAGATGGTGGACTGGCAAAACGACGAAGCCTGTGCCAGGCAAAGTCCATTTCTGCATACTACCTTCCAAGCTCTTTTTAAAAGCTTTGACTGTTTTTAGCCTTGTAAATTACAGTGCCTGTGGTGAGCCCACCCCTTCAGGCTCCCACAGTGGAGATTCCTATTGTTCCTTTATTGTTCACTGATACAGATTGTGATTTCTGGGTTCCTGGGTTAAAAATTAATGCTGATCTTTTTTCATAACGTCATATGTTTCCCCCCCTCCTCTTTGCCTCACCCACCGCCACAAACGTACCCATGCCTTGAATTATTGCAAACCCAGAACACGATGTTTACTTGCAATTAATATTTACTAAAATCACATGAATATTAGCGAAAGTTGCTTAGTAATTTACATCCTTGCATCAAATAGGGGATTAGCTGTTTCTTTCTTCATGACTTCTTCCTTGGGATATATAAGCATACATTGCATTTTGCAAACAACAAAAGTCTTCTTGTAAGTATTGTTGTCAAACAAGATGCTGACACCCTGGAGAAACATTTAACTTTGCAGCTGCACACAGTTTAAGAAGAAGCAGACTAGAACTACAAGCCAACACAGTATTAAACCCACTAGACTCACGGGTTAATCACATTAATTAAAGATTGTATTTCAGCTCAAAAATATCATCATCATCATCTTATACAAGCATATCTTAGATGCAACCTTTAATATCTTATTTCTTAACATGGCTTAGTATTTTTTTACTAGGTTGATTTAAGGTTGATCTAAGTTTGCAATATTTTTAATGGTGTCCACAATGGGGTACCTCAACATCCAGGGAAATCACACTGACTGTTCCAGTTCAGGCTGTTATTTCCTGGGACGGGGTTGAGCTGCGGTCCGCTATTGTCCTTCTAAAGCAGGGCTCTTCAAACTTGTGGATTTCAACTCCCAGAATTCTTCAGCCAGGCACACTGGCTGAGGAATTCTGGGAGTTGAAGTCCACAAGTCATAAAAGGGCCAAGTTTGAAGACCCCTGTTCTAAAGTAGGGTTTCTTAATCTTACCAATTTCTGTGTGTGGACTCCAGCTCCCAAAATTCTCATTAATGGCCATGCTGCCTGTGGAATTCTGGGATTTGAAGTCCACACACCTGGAAATCACCAAGGTTGAGAAATACTGTTCATGGTTAGAAGGTCCATGCTCATCTCCATTCTAATACAGGCAGTCCTCAACTTACGACTGGTCATTTAGTGATCTTTCAAAGCTACAATAGACTCACCAACAATGGATTTCTCTCTCCGCTCAACCCACCTCGCAGAGTAGTTGTGAGGAAATTAGGAGGAGGAAGGAGTATTAGGTATGTTTGCCGCCTTATTTATAAAAATAATAAAGGTGGGATACAAATCATACATACATTCCTATGCAGGAAAAATAGCTTTTTAAGCTATAGCAGACCTAGAGTGTTTAACAATCTGCCTCCAGAAGCTGTGAATGCTCCAACACTGGAAGTTTTTAAGAAGAGACTGGACAGCCATTTGTCTGAAATGGTATAGGGCAGTGATGGCGAACCTATGGCACCTATGGCGAACCTGGGTGCCAGAGGCGGCACTCAGAGCCCTCTCTGTGGGCACGCACACCGTCGCCCCAGTCCTAGGCCTTCAGCTGGGTTTTATAAAACCTTTTCGCTTTAGGCCTCCGCCACCGTGTACAAAAAAAAAAGGTTCAATCAATCAGTCAATTTCAACTTCTCGCGGGAAAAAAAAAGGTCTTGCAAAGTTGGAATTGATTGATTGAACTTTTTAGTCCCACCCAGTCTGCCGTTACCACCGCAGCCAAGCCCACCCAATGGGCCACCCCCACCCGGCACCCAATGATGCATAAGTGGGTTTTGGGTTGCAGTTTGGGCACTTGGTGTCTAAAAGGTTCACCATTACTGGTATAGGGTTTCCTGCCTGAGCAGGGGGTTGGACTAGATGACCTCCAAGGTCCCTTCCAACTTTATTATTATTATTATTATTAACTTAAACCTAACCCCTACCCTAATCCAAATCCTACACGGATTCAAATAAGGCCCAAGTAATATGAAAACTACAGAAAGCTTTAACGTTGGTAAAAGTTAAAAGACACATAGTTTGCAAATTTTAACCTGAAAATGGACATAGACATGGACATGTACACCCATGTGTTTCCAAATTTAACTGATAACGCAAATACACATTCGCAAAAACATTTTAAAGCATGACCTTAATGCAATTTTATTTCCCCCTCTAGCAAAGCCGGAGGACCAGGAAGATACCCGAGGGTGGTGGACTAGCCAGGGAAGCAAATAAATGAATAAATAAATATGCAAGAAGACGATGGCAAACCATTTCTGAACTATTGCTGAGAAAACACGTTCAGCTTGAAGAAGATTTTATTATTTATTATAGTCATATCTATAATCATCATAGTATTTTAAGCATTAATCAAACTAAACATCCATTTCTGAAGGCGCTTTTTTTTTCAGCCTTAAAGTCCTTGCCTTCTCTTTCCACGTTGTTTTGAAATTTTAAAAGTCTGAATAGAATAGAATTAAACATTGCTTGCCTTTTTATAGCCATTTTTCCAAAAATTCAGGTAGTCCTCCGCTTACGACTGTTTGAAGTTACATTGGCGCTGAAAAAAGTCACTTATGACCAGTCCTCGCATTTATGACCATTGCAGCGACCTCACAGTCATGTGATCAAAATTTGGGCGCTTGGCAACCAGTGTGTGTTTGTGATGACTGCACCATCAGCTGATCACCATTTGTAACCTTCCCAGTTGACTTCCGATAAGCAAAGTCAATGGGGAAACTGGGTTTGCTTCACAACCCCATGGTTCGCGTAACAACGGCAATGATTTGCTTAACAATCATGCTAAAATCGATTGTAAAATCGTGCCTGACTTTCTTAGCAACCATCTTGCTTAGAAATGAATATTCCGGTCATAAGTCAAGGGCTACCTGTATGCATTTCTGTGGAAGAACGCTGCTTGCAAAATTCAAGGCAATGTGAAACAAAGGTGGATCTTTCTTTTCATCTTGCAGACTGTTCCAGACGATGCAAATTAATTAAATTTTCATTAAATGTATTAACATTCAAACTGAAGATACTGTTTTTAAGTTAACATGATTAGTAATGGACTGAAAAAAAACTATGCAATCAACCACAGGGTCTGTTCCTTTTAAAATTACAGTCAGGCATAAATATAATATATCTTTACTAATCAGCACTGTATGGATTTTGTTTTTTGTTTTTTAAAAAAATGCTTGCTTATTTAGATTTATTTTCCACTAGAGTTTGGTTTCTCTCTCAACTTCCACAATTTCACTAAAACCTATTAAGACACTAATGTTTTGCTTGATAAACCGATAATTATCTTTCAGTTACAGGCGAGTGGGGGGGGGGGAATGAGCCCTTAAGATAATAAAGTTGACAAATAGGTTATAGAAATTCTTCATGGCTTGAATATTTTGTCTGGGATGGCAGCAGAAAAGGGCTGTCTTTTCATTCCAGTCAAAAAGCGAGAGCTTCAGTTAACACGGCTTGAAATCTGGCTTGTTTGTCTGAGTTCTTTGTTTGCAAATGAGACTTCTGGTTTTCTGTTGTACGCTACAGTGACTATACATCCTTTATTAGAAAGGACAGCAGTCCTTTATTTCACAAAGCTGTCCTTGAGGTTTATGGGAGATTATTTATTTATTTTCTTGGTTTGGCTCTTGAACGTTCCTTTGTAAAGCAAAGCTTTTAAACATAAACAATATTTCGATCCTTTCAGATTAGCCTCTTTTTCAGGTCTGCCCTTTATTTTATTTTATTTTTTTCAAAGAAAATATAGTCACTGTACAATATGCTTAGGGCAGGGGTAGGCAAATTTGGCTCTTTTATGACTCATGGACTTCAACTCCCAGAATTCCTGAGCTATGCTGGCTCAGGAATTCTGGGAGTTGAAGTCCATGAGTCATAAAAGAGCCGAGGTTGCCTACCCCTGGCTTAGGGCATTTAAGCCAGTTTGGGGAGAACCAGGTTAGTGTAGATGCTGGTCTAGAAACCTGGAGGCCTTATGTATGAAAGTCGGCTGAGTGATTTTGGGCCAGTCATCCTCTCTCAGCCTAATTCACCTCACAGGGTTGTTGTTGAGGAGGAGAGGATATTAGCATATTTGCCACCTTGAATTACTGATAAAGTAACAAAAGTGGGATAAAAATCCATTTATCCAGCAACCTATTTATCAAGCTACCAGGTTTCCCCAAAAAATAAGACCGGGTCTTATATTAATTTTTGTTCCAAAAGACTCATTGGGGCTTATTTTCCAGTTAGGGCTTATATTTGGGGAAATATGATACTAAATTGTGTCCGTCTGGCCGACAATCTTAAACTGGGGCTTATTTTGGGGGTGGGGTTTATATTACAAGCATCCTGAAAAATTACGCTAGCGCTTATTTTCCTGTTAGGTCTTATTTTGGGGGAAACACGGTAGCTAGCTATCCATTTATTTATTTATTTATATCCCAGCTTTATTATTTTTACAAAAAACTCATATCCAATAGACCTTCTTCCTCCTATTTTACCCTCAACAATAATATCTCTTCTTGGTGGCAGCCCCTTAGATACTGGGACACTGCTAACGTGTCTCCCTTTGTCCTTCTTTTCATTCAATTAGTCATACTCAATTCCTGGCAAATGAAAATTAGAATATTTCGGACATGTGATGCGACATCCAGAAAAATACAGCATACTCCATTTAATCCTCCAGGGAAAGATTGAAGGCAAACAAGGTCCAGGCAGAAGAAGAACATCATGGCTTCAAAATCTAAGGGATTGGTTTGGACAAAACTCAGCAGCACTTTTTCGTGTGGCTGCTGATAAAAACAGGATCGCCAACATGATCGCCAACGTCTGATAACGGATGTGGCACAACAACAAGAAGAAGAATTCCTGCAACTGTTCTTCGTGAGCAACTTGTCTTCAATAGTTAGCAACAGACTTTTTGATAGCTGCAGACATTCCACAAAAGTGTGAGCCACTTTTCTGTTGGGGTGACTCTCAGAGGGCCTCCCTTTGAAACACACCCTACATCAGTCTACTAAAAGGGCAAAAAAGTCAAGCCTAGGAAGAATAGGACCTGGGAAGTGAGGAGAATAAAAATGATCCTCTTTTATTAAGGTGAGGCATAGCCCAGCTTCTTGCAGGCTTTTTCCCTGTGTGCAGCCTTTTGTTTTGGGTGGGTTTAATTACTTTGTGATTTATTTCCCCAATATCAGGCAATAGCTGCTTTCTTTAATGTAAGGCCCATTGTTCATGGTACCTCTGCTGAAAAGGCTACCTTGTCAAAGTCATGGAGACTTATTTTACATGGCAAAGAGAGCATGCAGACTAACAGAGAAGTAGTTAAAGGCTGGTTTAAAGGAAGTTGAAACTAGGCCAAAGTATGTACATAAATCTTGATGACAGTGGCCAGGAAGAAAAGCTATGAGTCTTCCCCGTCTCTACAAGTGGTAAATATTGCTGGTTTATTTCTGCCAGCTAGCAGTGAGGATCTTAGTTATGGGAAGCGTGGAGATTTAGTTTCATCTGATTCTTTACTTTATTTACTTATATATACCACCCATCTCACCATCCAAAGTGACTCTGGGTAGCTTAAAGTAAAGGTTTCTTCTGCCCAATCATGTCTGACTTTAGGGGGCAGTGCTCATCTCCATTTCTAGGCCAAGGGCACCAGTGTTATCCAGAGACAACTTCTGTGGTCATGTGGCCAGCATGACTGTATGCCAAAGGTGCACAGAATGTTATTACTTTCCCACTGAAGTGGTACTTATTTATCTACTCGCATCTTCATGCTTTTGAACAATATAATAAAAGCACAAATATAAAAACATTGAAAACATTAAAATTAATGGGAATTAGATAAAAGTAGGGATCAAGTACATGAGTGGTAAGGAAGTACGATCTTCTCTTTTATTCCACCATCCACCTCCAGCACCAAATAACCCCATTGGGGGCCCAAATCAATTGGCAGAACCAGGCAGAACCAAAGGGATCCCATTTCACGTATATTAACAATTGTTTCTTTGACGTTTGGTCATCCCTGATACTATCTAACTACCTTCTCTTTGATTGCCTTTCTTTCAATTGCTTTCCATTTTTCTAAGCGTCAAGATATTCTCCAATGACAAATAATTTACACGTTCTTTAATAGCTGTTAATCACTCAGCCCAAATCTGAGAATATTACAAATGTTTTAAAAGAAAATTTCTCATGTTAAAAAAACAAGACAGGTTTCGGAAAGGAAAGTAAGAAAGAGAGGAAGGAAATCTGTTTTCATCATCATTTGCTTGCCAAAATTTGGGGATGGAATCACTCAGTAAAAACACAGCAATAGATTAATAGGGCACATTACAGGAAAGGTTTATTCATTCCACAGTTTATAATGATTTTGCTGCTACAATCATTCCTATGCTCTTTAGGTAAAGAACATTAAACCAATCTGAGATTTATCCATAGTTATCTATCAGAACTATTGACTGATAACCAATAGAGTTGTCAGGCTTTATAGCACTGAACAATTATCATTTGCCACAAAGATCAAAAGAAAGTCCGCTCTGTAGGCCAGTGATGGCGAACCTTTTAGAGACCGAGTGCCCAAAATGCAACCCAAAACCCACTTATGCATCGTCGAGTGCCGGGTGGGCGCAGCCCATTGGGTGGGTGTGGCCCATTGGGTGGGCATGGCTGCGGTGGTAACAGCAGACTGGGTGGGACTAAAAAGTTCAATCAATCAATTCCAACTTTGCAAGATCTTTTTTTTTCCCGCGAGAAGTTGAAATTGACTGATTGATTGAACCTTTTTTTGGGGGGGGGGCACACGGTGGTGGAGGCCTAAAGCGAAAAGGTTTTATAAAACCCAGCTGAAGGCCTAGGACTGGGGCGACAACGCACGTGCCCACAGAGAGGGCTCTGAGTGCCACCTCTGGCACCCGTGCCATAGGTTCGCCACCACTGCTGTAGGCTTTCTGAAATCATCCAGATCAATCCTGAGAAGATAAGAAGCCCAATTATATTCCTCCCTGTGTATATTTAGCCTCAAATGTTTGTATCTGAACAATTGTCACTTGGCAGAAATTAGTTAGTAGCGCTTGGATTATTTACCGAGCTGTCTCTGTTTTTATTAGGGAGGTTTCATTCAGGTTAGGGTTTATTCTACAGTAGGTGAAAAGCCCACTCGCATTACTTTCCATGGCATTGATAGCTTTCAGTTCTGCAATGGGTTGAGGGCACGGCTTTCAAAAGCTGTTAGAAAAGCATCTTCTGAGCTGTTCTAACTTCTGCAAAGCCTGTGCCAGAAAGGAAACGTGGCCATCCATTTTTTCCAAAGGTCATGCAGGTGACTTTCCAGAGCATTAAGCAGCTGATTGTTTCCTCCACATTTTGCATCAGCTGCATCTGTTTCAAGCTTGCCTGATGCCTCTGGAGACTTTTAGCCAAATACAATTGTGTCACAATGAAAACAGAATGCAAATGAGCCATTGTGAGGAGCCCATGGCAGCACTGAAGAACTGAATGGAAGCAAATGGGGTCTTCAACTCTCCAGACTGTGAAATGTACACTTCAAGCATGCTCTTGCTCATTACCTACCGTTTCACCACATGAGCCAGTCCTAGGAGGCCTCTGTCTTAACTGAAAGGCTAAGAAAGAATTTGCAAGCAAAGACGACATCGGTTCCATACATCCCTGCAAAGAATCACTTGGTATTTTCAGGAGGGAATGAGAAACCAGGTAACCTTTGCTGAAAATGAAGAAGCAGGAAGCAAGGATGGGGAAGAACTTGGTTTAATTTGCATTTTAACATTAACTTACCTTAATTTATGTTTTTTTTAAAACAGTGTCAGAACTGAAATGGAAATATAGTTCAAATCTGTACAACTCCTCTATGTTTGCCAAAACAGCCCTAGGTTGCATTAGTTAGAGGGATAGAATCAAGTTCATGTGAAGTGTTAATACCACTTTATAATGCCTTGGTAAGACCACACTTGGAATATGGCATCCAGTTTTGGTCACCATGATGTAAAAATGATGTTGAGACTCTAGAACAGACATGTCAAACACAAGGCCCGGGGGCCGGATGTGGCCCGCAAAGTGGTTTCATGTGGCCCACGAAGCCATCCTAGAAACAGTGAGGGAACGGCCCCCGCTGCCTTGGCCCTGGCCCAGGCCGGCCGGGAGCCAATGTACAATTTTGTGGTGGCCATCTATGCTAAAACGCATTCAGTCTTAGCTCCACAAGGCCGTCTAGAAACAGCAAAGAACCAGCCCCTGCTGTGTCGGCCCCACCCCCTGGGTGCATGCTGGGGAGGTGTCACCCTTTGTGAGGAATGAAGAAATGGACCATGCCTTGGCGCTTGCCCCAGTCCCACCCCCTTCTGCCAGAGACCCTCAGATCTGTCCCACTCCTGCCCAGGCCCCCACAGGCACCTTTGACGTGAACGATGTCGAGCTGGCCATGCCCACCCAGTAGGCCACACCCACTCCATCCACACACACCCAGTAGGCCGTACCCACCCTGGCCACACACACCCCTCCAAGGGCAACCACAATGCTAATGTGGCCCTCAATGAAATTGAGTTTGACACCCCTGCTCTAGAAAGAGTGCAGAGAAGAGCAACAAAGATTATTAGAGAGCTGGAGGATAAAACATACAACGAATGGTTGCAGGAATTAGGTATGTCTAGTTTAATGAAAAGAAGGACCAGAGATGACATGATAGCTGCATTACAATATCTAAGGGGCTGCAACAAAGAAGACCTATTCTTCAAAGCACCTGAAGGCAGGACAGGAAGAAATGGATGAAAGCTAATAAGGAGAGGATCCAGCCTAGAACTAAAGAGAAATTTCCTGACAGTTAGAACAATTAATCAGTGGAATGATTTGCCTCCAGAAGTTTTGGGTGCTCCAACACTGGAGGTTTTTATGAAGAGACTGGATAACCATCCTGTCTGAAATGGTATAGGATTTCTTGCTTAAGCAGGGGGTTGGACTAGAAGACCTCTGAGGTCCCTTCCAACTCTGCTATTCTGTTGCTTTGCCATTCTCCAGAATTGGAAAATAAAAGCATATACAAGAGCTTGAATATTCTATACGCTGCACCCCAATCCAGGGAAAAAAATGGATTGCTTGTGTGGATGACTGAGCAGCCTGTTGGGCTAAAGGGAGTGGAGAAAAGAATCTCCAGACATGGGATCTTTGTGATTTGCCAACTTGTTAGTTTTAACCCTGGCCAGTTTCTTTATGAAATTTGGTGACTTCATTAAGCAAGTTAAAAATATTGTATGTTGACTATATCCAGGCAAGTTTGAGAAGAACTGAATAGAAATTCAATCCTACTGCTATGTATTTCTCAAATCATCCTGTGGTTTTTGCTGTTAGCTGCCCTTTAGATTTCCCTCCCTTCGTACAAAATTTTATGATAAAAGAATGTTGAATAGTTTATAGTGTAGAGTCTAGGACAACTCAACTCAGCCATCTCGTCATGGCCAACTGGGCACAGCCATCTCACTGTAGCCACCTCACCATGGTCAATTTACCATGGGATAATCCATGTGTGATAACTCAATGTAATAAATATAATACACCACTATTTCTTCTACATTATTTTCATTTTTGTCAATGGAGATAATGTCGAAGAAACAGTGGTGGATAACAGTTATCATGTTGAATTATCCCACTTGGAATTGTCCCATGGGCGAGATGACCACAACAGGTTGGCCGCGGCGAGATGGCCATGGCAAGTTGTCCCGTTCCATATAGGACCTCTTCCTATGTTGTGTGAATGAATCCTCCCACATTAAACCATAGTAGTTTATTTATTTGGCCATAAATTTGTTTGGCCATAAGCTGCTTTCTTATCATAGATTTAGGATTTGGCTGTGTTGTGAAAACTGAAATACCCAGCATATTAACTTTTTTAACTTTTCATTTTATTATTATTTTATTGCTTTCATGCACACGTATATATAGTTATTGAAGAAAATGCACTTTGTCTGTGATAACTGTAACAGGCCAGAATGATATCAAATAGAGAGTGTGTAAGGAATACTATCATCATGCAAACACTGTGTACTTGAGCCATAACATTTAATGCAAGTTTCATTATTTGTATGATGATAGCATTGGGCATGCATTGTCATTCCACCCACACTGCTCTCCTGTGACTATCCAATGTACCTATTTCTTATTTTAACTTTCTGCAGCTGTTTTTTCCTATCCCTCTCCCCTCCCTTCTTTTGAGGAGAGAAATAATTTAGCATGCTATGTGAAGTCAATTTATCATCATTTCTCTCCAAATCAGACCAAAAATGTCCATGTTGTTTGTTCTAGTTTACTGCCAAAGCAAGCCTAAATGAGGATTCCATATGGGATTACTTACCATGAACTTGGCTCAGATGACAATTTCCAGGTTTGTGTGAGACAAGTCATCATAAACCATCTAAATAGGTTGGTTTGACACAATGTTCTTAGATGCCTCCCTCCCCAAAACGGTAAAATTAACTAAGATTCATGAGCTAGTCAAATAGAGCTGCTTACAATAGTCCTTGACTTATGACCAGTTGTTTAGCAACCATTCAGAGTTACAACAACCCTCCACCATAAAAGATATTTACAACCAGTTCTGAAGTTCCAACGATGCCCTTCCCCCCCTAGTCACATAGCTGCATTTTGGGTGCTCAGTAACTGACCCACATTTATGGCTGTTTGTAATGTATACAGATATGTGGTCTCAATTTACAATGTTTTTGCTAAAAATCAGCATTTACTTCCAGTTTTTGGCAAAAATGCCCCATAGCAAATACTGGGTTGCTTAATGACTGAGACCACAAAAAAGCCATAAAATCAGGTTGCCACGTGATGATCTGCTTTACGATGACATGACTTACCACCATAATTTCCAGGCTCAGTTACACTTGTAAGTCAATGATTTACACGGATAAGTTAAAACCTGTAGTTTTGAAGTGAGTCAGTTAAGCAAACAGAAAGTGGAAGACAGAACAGGGCTGGAGTCGTTTCAGGACCCTGGAGAGTTCACTCCAATGGTTCGTGAATTAAGGCAATTCTCGGCCAAACAAAAAAAAAAACAAAAAACCATAATCTCAACGTGTTTCTCAGATCAAAGATCAAATATGGGGCTAAGCCTTAAGTAGACTAAAAAGGCCAGGTGATCCCTTAAGTGTCTTGTTTCTAACTCTTGGATTAAAGAGCTTTTTCCTCTGTTTCTGAAGTTTCAGAAAATGGCTGAAGAAAGCAGAGGTTAAGGGAAATAGCTCTCGGGTAACAATTCCAAATGCCATTTCTGAAATAGATGATCTAGTTCAGGAGGACACATCTTACTGTTACTGCTGTCTTTGTGGCTTAGCAGGTCACTCAGGCTCAGCCAGTTTTATTAATTTAAGGAGCAATTAATTGAGGGTTAATTAATTCACCCTGAAGACGGGTTAATTTTCCAGGAAGCTGATGTGAGAGCTCTGTTAAAGCAGTGTCTAAGCGCCAGTGCTCCTCTGAGGATTGTGAGAAAGAAAAATAAGTAGATCTGGGCATAGTTGTGTTTCCACGAACTCAGTTAATGAACACGTGGACCAGACCAGGCTTCCTTTGTTTCCTAATGGAGGTATTTGTGTCAACCTTCCTATCCATGAGAGATCAGCCCTACATACCCATTTAGTCACCTGTAGTGTTGCTTCATTAAATGACAAAAGAATTGAGTGGTGTGACATTGGGTCAAAGCAATTGCAATCACAGATGGAGCATGGAAGAACAATAAATTGTAGGGTTGAAATAGAAGACCGATAAAGTTACACATTATCACAGTGTAAACCAAATCTGGAGTTTTAAAACATTGTTTCTGAAACCCATGTTATTTATTTATTTATTTATTTGGTTTAGCATCATGAATTCTCATTTGGCAATTAAAAAAAACGCAATGCACAAGAGGCCATTAAACTATCAAGAGTAAAATGAAAGAGACCAGATGCAAGATTTCTCAAGGAATAGGATTAGCACCAAGCACTTTCCAAAATATTGCAGTGAAAAACATGGACAATGCTCAATGCCTCTATTTGCATATTGAAGATTGATTGGTGAGATTCATCTGTCATCCTGTTGTACATGGCTGGTCTCTCAACTTCCTGTCTACACATTTTATCTCTCCCATTACAGCCTACCCTGCACTGATTTAGAAGTCAAAATGGCAAATATATTCCTTGTTCAATAAATGCTTATTTATTATGCTAAATAAGAACAGTTGCCTTATAGGTCATTATTCAAAATAGACCTTGGCAACTACAGAATACAAAATTGCTTAGGTTTGAACTTTCACATCCCTCTAGTAAGATGGGCCCAATAAGAAAAAAGTAACCCCAGTTGTATGATTCACACAGGAAGGAGCTTATAATATATCTCAGATTTTATTTTAATACAGGTAGTCCTTGACTTATGACCACAACTGAGCCCCAAAATTATTGCTAGGTGAGAAATTTGTTAGGGGAGTTTTGCCCCATTTTTCAACTTTCCTTGTGAAGTGAGTCACTGCAGTTGTTAAATTAGTAACACATTTGTTAAGTGAATCTAGCTTCCCTGTTAACTTTGCTTATCAGAAGGTTGGAAAAAAGGATCACATGACCCCAGGACGCTGCAGCTGTCATAAATATGAACCAGTTGTCAAGCATCCAAATGTAAATCACATGACCGTAGGTATATTGCAATGATCATAAGTGTAAAAAATGGCTATGTCACTTTTTTTCAGTGCTGTTGTAACTTCAAGTGGTCATTAAGCAAACTGTTGTAAGTCAAGGGCTACCTGTACTACATAGTCACAATAGCCAAAATGTTCCACCTGAAATTCTCTAGATTTTCCCTAAAATTTCTTGAAGGATGGATGCCCAACCTTCTTTTTTCAGGTCATACTTGTTCTTTGGAGAATAACAATAATTATAGAATACACTTCAACAAATGGGTGTGACCAAAATGAAAAGGGGAGGGTGGTAGAATAGAAAAGCCAAATCTGACCTACTTTGCACTTCCTTTAATATACATGTAATTTAATTTATATATTTCAATTGATCACGCTCCGTCCATGCATTTTGTCCCCATCTGTAAGACAAATGGTTAATACTTGCCTGAATATTGGACATGCCCAAACTTTGGGACACTACATAAAGCTTCTGCCTTAAGAGAAAGCAGTATATACCCATTACTATGCATGTTGTGTGGTGCTTATGAAAAGAGACCTAGTAAAATCCTAAAGTGTTTAGTGTATGTCATTGAGTGTCTGTTTCAGAATGTCAAACAGAAACCCAAAGGAAAAGTTTCACAAGCTCCTTTGCACTCCCCCCACCACTTCCAAAACAAAACAAAAAAATTATGACAGTTTGTCTTTTCTGTGCCTGCTGCTCCCTATTTCTATGAAACTATGCCAGATACCTCTGTCTTTTCTTCCTGGCAGACCTGCGGTAAGAGAGATAGTAGAGATGCCTGGTGAGAAGTAATAAATGGAGCTGGGTCAAATGTGATTAATAACAGGCACAAACAACCAGGAGCATTTGCTGACTTCAAAACAGAGAAGAGTTTATTATTGCTACCTATACACAAGCAGTGCTTTTTTTTTTTTTTTTTTAAAGGTGCCGTAACTCACACACATCATACAACCCACCTTGCCTACCCTATAAGGTTCCATCCAAAAAAGGTGCCGGAACGCCGTTCTGGGCGTTCTATGAGGGAAAAAAAAAGCCCTGTACATAAGTATCTTCTCAAATAATGGTCAAAGCTAAATTGGTGCAAAATAAGAGTCAATGGATTCCAAGGAGGGTTGGACTTGGGTCTCTGGTGGCAATGCAATGATTCCAAGCTGATAACATGTTTAACTCTTCCGTCTAGTTCAGCCTGCTCTTCTCCTACATTAATTCATCATGCATACAGAAGAAGTAGCTTCAGCAGGGATGTAATTGTTCTGTCATTGAAGGTTTTCAAAAAGAGATTGGACAACCATTTGTCTGGAATGTCATGGTCTCCTGCACAAACAAGGGATTGGACTGGAAGATCTCCAAGGTCCCTTCCAATACTGTTATTCTATGTTCTAAGATATAAATCTACAGGTGTGCAATGGAAAACCAATATTTTCCTTCAAGGCACTCTGTATTTCTCCCTGGCAGTCTCAGATAGTTGGTTGTTAGTAGTTTCTTTACATTCTTTTTTTCTTTACACTTCCTTAAACAGTCTCCATGGTGTCTATGTACGCCAAGGGTTATACAGATAAATAGAACATGCATATGTGTGCGCACACTTTCCCCCCACATACACACATAGCACACAAATTCAAGAGGCAAAAGAGTTTGTGTTGACGTTGTCAAAGAAAGATTGAGAAGACAAACATGTAGCAATCTGCCTTGTTATTGTATTTTAAAACATTGACAGAAGGACATCAAAATTCTTCCTCCTTTTCAAACATCACCCTGGCTCTGTTGGCACCAGGAGATAACATTTTCTTTGAAACCGACTCACAAGA
Source organism: Protobothrops mucrosquamatus (assembly GCF_001527695.2). Classification (NCBI taxonomy): domain Eukaryota; kingdom Metazoa; phylum Chordata; class Lepidosauria; order Squamata; family Viperidae; genus Protobothrops; species Protobothrops mucrosquamatus. The sequence continues at coordinate 220,410 of NW_015387693.1, forward strand.
CATTGCAGCCATAGTAACTGGAGCTAACATCCCTCCACACACACACACACACACCCATAGCAAATCTGCTTCAGTTAACCTATCTATTACTGAGCAGCTGACAAAGAGGGAAATGGAGAAATCAGAGTGGCTTGACATAAAAGGCCTCCCCCCTTTTCAAGTGCACCACTCAAGACACATTTCTTTTTTAACCAGATTCTCTGCTGTGTATCCTGGGGTCTCTTTTCAAACTCTTCAGATCGGAGAGTGATTTTTTATTATTATTATTCTTTCTGTCTTTCAGTCTTTCTGATGTTGTGAAGGAACACTGAAGCTACTAGGAACCCGCCTCTTCAACTTGCTTGGTTTTTTCAGCTAATCTTTAAGGAACTTAGCAATGGAAGGGACAACAACCACACAGAGAGAGAGAGAGAGAGAGAGAGAGAGAGACAGAGACAGAGACAGAGACAGAGACAGAGACAGAAATGATAGAGACACTTTTGCCCATAAGTCATATGAGGGACCCTAAAGCCTTCACCCCAATACTGCCTCATTCACATCTGACATCTGACTATATTTTCCACTGGTTTGTGGAGAGAATCTCTCATATTTTTCTTCTTAGATAGCTTTAGCACATCTGGAAAATTGGGGGGAAAATGTCCTCCGACTAAGAAAATATGAGCTGAAAATTCCACACATCACTTACAAGGTGATTTGTTTCATCTCTGTATAGCCCATCCTTTCTCTGCTCTTGCTAAGACGTTCCCCACTGCTGATACATTAGTTGGTTTAGATGAAATTCACTTTGAGCCCATGTATAGATTAGAAGTTAAGTGTTCCTTAGGTGTTGCATTTTTCATATGCTACAACCCAGTTTTCAACTGCGTAGACATCTCAAGAGAGGTGTTTATTCTGAAGAAAGACCAAATTATTTTAGTTAATATTTTTCCTTTCCTTTTTATTTTTACACATTTGGCAAACATTCCATCAAAATGTTCCAAGAATGGAAATAAAGAGAGAATTTTAGCTGACCATCACTTTCTCTATGAAGTCTGCAAAGTAGCTCCAGGAAGTCAAGTTTGCAATGTTTTTCACTATACCACTCTGTTAGACAATATATTTTATTTTCAAATATTTCCTCCTTGTATTAAATACCTTCTTAGCTTTTTCTATGTTCTTCCTTTTCTATTATTTCCTTTGACTGATGAGCCGTATTTTGTCAAGTTGAAGCAATTTGAAAATGTGATGCACAGTGACTTCTGTTGATAAAAGAGATGGTATATTTTGTTTTGTAAAAAAAAATGCAGATGACAGATGAATTCAATCATGTGAGGAAAGGAAGGGAGGGAGTATGGGAAGGAAGGAAGGAAGGAAGGAAGGAAGGAAGGAAGGAAGGAAGGAAGGAAGGAAGGAAGGAAGGAAGGAAGGAAGGAAAGAAAGTTACAGGAAAGGTACAGAAAGTTAAATGAAAAAGCCAATAAAATACAATTGCAATTGCTTTTTTAATTTAAGATCTTTCTATGAGTTCAATATCCTGGTGTGTGAGTTTGCTTAAAAATATACAACATATATTCTTTTTTTTTCCTGCTTGATTTACTCCTAAACCAGAGAGAGATTTGGTTTATTGCTTTAAACACTAATTCAACACATTATTAGATACAAATGCCAGATTGATATGGGTTAAGCAAAGCATATAAACTTTGCAGACTTCTCCAGAAGACATTGCAAGCAGAAAATTAATCAGCCCTTTTTAAAAAAAAAAAATCTACTTATATTTTAGTCCTGAATGACAATGGTAACTATTACTACTACTATTATCATGGTTATTATTACTATGTTTTGATTGATAAAAGAATAATACAATACCAAAAAGGATTATTGGTGTTGTTTGAAATTCAAATTCCATTCAGGAACCTAGAAATTGCCCAAGCAATGTACTAAGACAGCGTTCCCCAATCTTTCCGGGTTGGCATCCTGGCATGGGGGGGGAGAGTGGGGCTGCGAGTGCCAGTGCCTGCCACTCGCATGAGTGGGACTGCATTTGCGTGCGCTGCTCCACGCTGCTCGGTTGCAAATAGCCAAGGCTTGGTAGTGGGCCGGGACCCCTGTATTAAGGTATAGTATGTGCCCAGAAAATTTAATTGATTGATTATATGTCCACCCATACTAAAAGACACACTGGGTGGCTCACAACAGTAGTAAAACTGAAATACAATAAAAGCAAAACACCTGGTGCCACAAACTTTCTCCTGTAATGCAACCAGCACCACCATTTTCAGGCTCCAATCTTACCCTGTCCTATTGCTTGTGGGAAGACCTATCTCTTTACAACCTTCTGGGAAGAAAAGAGGGTTGGGGGTTTGATGCACCCCAGGGATAAGAATCAGTGGTGGGATTCAAACCGGTTCTCTGTGTGGATGCTGCTTCCGGAAGTCCATTCTGGGCCTGGGCAACAAAAAATTAGCTACCGGTTCTGCCGAACTGGTGCAAAGTGGCTGAATCCCACCACTGATAAAGATGTTCCACAAGGCAGGGGTCACTACAGAAAAAGCATATTTCCTAGGTCCCACCAGATGGCAGCATTTAAGAAAAAGGACTTGAGATGTGCCCACTCTCTCTCATCTGATGGAACAGGCAGATACCTTCAGGAAGAAGATCTTCCAACAAATAACCTCCTTGTGCCAGTAGAGCTTTAAACTTGATGGTCAACTCCTTGACTCACACCCAGAGGGAAAAAAAACTGGGAATCAGGATAGGTTGTGCAACATATGTGTAATGTAGAACACTGCCTATGCTGCTGCATCCTGGACAAGTTGTAACTTCTGGGTGGTCTTCAAAGGCAGTCCCATGTAGACCATGATGCAGTAGCCCCACCTTGAACTCCTGACTGTGGGCAGAGTTAGCCTGCAATATTGCATTCTAACCACTGCGCCACCAGGGCTCCTTAAATCTATTCCAATTGCTTTTCCTCAATTCTTCTCTCTCTCTATGTATTGCCCCATCCCCAAAATTTACTCTTTTCAATTATTGTTACAGTAATGTGCTGCATTCTAGATGTGTATCACTTTTTATCTTAAAATCCCACAAAATTTAACATCATCCTTTTCAACAACATTTTTAATTTGGGGATTATACCATATTCAGGAAATTCAGAAGCAATGGATAGGTGCCCGAAATTAAAATCAAGTTTCCCCAAGATTGTTATTGTTATTTTCATCAACGTCGTCATCTTTTTCATTTTCTCTTGAGAGCCCAAACAGTGCAAATGAAATTTGCTGCACAAGGAGAAGTTGGATTGAAGAGTAGCAAATGGTTTACAGTCACCAGTCTGCTCCGGGGTTGAGTGAGGATTTGAATATGGGTCTCCTGAGTCCACGTCCAATGCTCTAATCACTCAGTTATAACTATAGCTTTGAAAGGAGCTATTTAGAACACTGAGTCTAATGCCAGAACCCAAATTAATGTCTCTTTGAAACATGGCTCTCCACCCTCTGCTTGAATATATTGAGAGAATGGATGTTCAAAATGTCCCCTCAGTAATTAGTCCTATTGTCAAATCTTTATCTTTACAAAATAGGGGCTGTGCAAAGCTTTAAATTAATGATTTGCTTCAATGATGGTTTAAAGAAAGCACTTCAGTGAAGAGTTTTGTGAAGCACGTTCCACTTTAAGCAAAATGTGAAGCAAATCAGCTGATTCTCTTTACTTTATTGTAATTTGAGAACATCTTCTAGCACAGTGATGGCGAACCTTTTAGAGACCGAGTGCCCAAAAACTGGCCCCGCCCCTGCTCCACCCCCCCCTGCCCGCCCCCACTCTGCCCACCCATCTCCCGCCCCGCCTGCCCACAGGACCACTCACCGCCTCCAGGGCCCGCCGCAGATCACCCAGGTGGCCCAGCAGCGCTATGGCGGCCACACCCTCTGCCCGTGCCGTGCAGCATCAACTGCATGATGGGGTGTGAGGGCAGAGTCTTGTCTACGCTCCCTGGCTGCCATGTCCTTGGCTGCGCTGCTCCGTGTGGGCCACGCTCAGGGGCGACTCTCCTTCAGGGGGGCTGCTGGAGAGTAGGATGGTCACGGGGGAGGCAAGGCTGGGGCAACGGCACGTGTGCCCACAAAGAGGGCTCCAAGTGCCGCCTCTGGCACCCATGCCATAGGTTCGCCACCACTGTTCTAGCACTTTTATCAGCCAGAACAAAATTAAATATTATTTTTTTACAAGAACTAAATATTTGGGCTATAACATCTGTGGATTTACAAAAAGAACAGAGCTCTGTATGTGGTACAGCAGCACAGCTGACTCTGAAGAAGAACTGAACTACAGAACTGAAGAAGCTTCTTGGATGAGAAGCGAAATGTCTTCAAGGAAAAGCAAAGAAAGTCCAGTTGCCTCTTGAAAAAGCAGCCTTGGGACAATCATCGCCTGAATGACTGAGAATCTCCATAGTTATAAAGCAGCATAACTATTAAGAAGTTTTCCTTAATACTCTTCTGAAGTTGCCTTTGGTGATTTATGGGGCTCCCCTTGAGGTGCACCTGGAGGCTCCAGCTAGTTCAGAATGCGGCTGCGT
>NW_015387693.1:225061-235373 GCF_001527695.2 Protobothrops mucrosquamatus
ATGTAACACCTCTCCTGCGCGAGCTGCACTGGCTGCCGGTGGCCTTCCGGGTGCGCTTCAAGGTGTTAGTAACAACTTTTAAAGCACTCCATGGCAATGGACCTAGGTATTTGCAAGACCGCCTCCTACCAAATATCTCCCTTCGACCAGTCCGCTCCCACAGAGAGGGCCTCCTTAGGGTACCGTCGGCCAGCCAATGCCGGCTGGCGACCCCCAGGGGGAGAGCCTTCTCTGTGGCAGCTCCTGCCCTCTGGAATGACCTGCCCCCCGATCTACGTACAATTGCGGACCTGCGCCTCCTCCGCCAAGCCCTGAAAACTCATCTGTTCCATGCGGCCGGCCTGGCGTAGTTTTGATTGGATTTTGTTAGGGGTCTTATATTTTAGAGCAGGCTTTTATGTAATATTTACTGTGATTTTTATTATTGCCTGTTCACCGCCCTGAGTCCCGTAAGGGAGATAGGGCGGTATATAAATTTAAATAATAAATAATAAATAAATAAATTTATGACTTCCACGTCCCGGCCCTCTGAAATGACACATGACAGATCTTGACCTTCATCTGTGAGATATCTTTCAGATACATATATAAGGAATGGTTTTATATCACTTTCAGTTTTCTCTTCTCTTTTTTCCCTTTCCAAGATAGAGAGCCCTAATAACTCTTCTCTAGTTATCTCCACAATTTCTCGAAGATAAGGAGCTCAGCTACCCTGTCCATAATATATTTCAGTACACTAGGAAGTAATCTGTCTCTTCCTGAAAATCTGAATTCATTCAGGATTAGTAAGTATTCCCTAACTATGATTCTATCACATTTGAGCTAAAAACTAAAAAAAAGAAAAGAAAAAAAAGCTCAATAAAAAGCTATTCAGCCAAAGTTATGCCCAAGATGTGCAATAGAACTTTTTCTAGGACATTTAAGGAATCACAAAATCAAAACTTCCCCTTTAGATTCATTCAACCATCAGTGGAGCAACATAATGGTAATAGACAATTGTTATATTATTTCAAAGAGCATGTGGTAAAATTATGAAGATGTTGTAAATCAGGGGTAGTCAACCTTGGCTCTTTTATGACTCGTGGACTTCAATTCCCAGAATTCCTGAGCCAGCTTAGCTGGCTCAGGAATTCTGGGAGTTGAAGTCCACGAGTCATAAAAGAGCCAAGGTTGACTACCCCTGTTGTAAATGGTAGTAAGATAGGAAACACTGTGATGTTTCATAGTGGGCAACATTCTTCATTCTTTTGCCTTGGTCACTTATTTCCTTAGATCAAAATAGTTACTTTCTCCTGCTGCCCATGACTAGATCTCTGGCATGCAATGAATTACAAATTAGAAAGCCCTTAATAAGAATTATTATTAATGAACTATCCCGCTATCTCCTATTGATTTTTCTCTCACTTTATATGAGTGTGATGGAATAGCAGCTGAAGGAAGAGGGGAGAGTGTTGGCAGCACCACAGCTTCCCAGGGAGCAGGCAGCGTATTCCAGAGATGGGCCCAAGATAAGAGACAGCACGGTCTTGAACTGCATGGGAGAAGGTGGAAACGGTTTAGGATAGACACACACTAGAACAATGGTGGCGAACCTATGACACGCATGCCAGAGGGGGCACTCAGAGCCCTCTCTGTGGGCACGCACGCCGTCGCCCCAGCTCCACCTCCCCCTGTGGCCCCCTCCTCACCAGCAGCCCCCTGGAGGAGAGTCGCCCCTGGGCGTGGCCCGCATGGAGCAGTGCAGCCAAGGACATGGCAGCCGGGCAGCGGGACAAGACTCCACCCTCACACTCTGTCGCAGGTGGAGGGCGTGGCCGCCATGGCGCTGCTGGACTGCCTGGGCAATCTTCTGTGGTGGGCCGTGGAGGCAGTAGGTGGCCCTGCAGGTGGGCGGGGTGGGAGTGGGGCAGGGCAGGGGGTGGGGCAGAGGTGGTTTTGGGGCACTCGGTCTCTAAAATGTTCGCCATCACTGCACTAGAATCTCTCAAGAGTATGTCTCTTAAGTTAGAAGTTTATAGCTTTGGTCTGGTGAGATTTTGTTTACAGGTAGTCCTTGACTTATGATGGATCACTTAATGACCATTTGAAGTTACCACAGCTCTCCCCCCCACAGCTACTTACAACCTGGTTCCAAAATACTGACATCCACCCTGCAGCCCACCATGGTCACACGGCTCTATTTTGGGTGCTAAGGAACTGTCCTGCTTTTACTGCCATTTGTAGTACCCATGGGTCACATGACTATAATTTACACTGTTTTTCCTAGAAACTGGCATTTACTTCGGGTTTCTGGGGTGGGCGAAACCCACAAAGAGAACAATGGTGGTTAATGACTGCTGAATGAAAGGTCGTAAAATCAGGCCAGTCACTTTATGAGACTCTAGAAAGAGTGCAGAGAAGAGCAACAAAGATGATCAGGGGACTGGAGGCTAAAACATATAAGGAACAGTTGCTGGAATTGGGTATGTCTAGTTTAATGAAGAGAAGGACGATGGGGGACATGATAGCAGTCTTCCAATATCTCAGGGGCTGCCACAAAGAAGAGGGAGTCAAGCTATTCTCCAAAGGGCCTGAAGGCAGGACAAGAAGCAACGGATGGAAACTAATCAAGGAGAGAAGCAACCTAGAACTAAGGAGGAATTTCCTGACAGTTAGAACAATTAACCAGTGGAACAATCTGCCTCCAGAAGCGGTGAATGCTCCAACACTGGACGTTTTTAAGAAGAGACTGGAGAGCCATTTGTGCGAAATGATGTAGGGTTTCCTGCCTGAGCAGGGGGTTGGACTAGATGACCTCCAAGGTCCCTTCCAACTTTATTATCATTATCATTATCATTATCATTATCATTATCATTATCATTATCATTATCATTATCATTATCATTATCATTATCATTATCATTATTAGACCTACTTTATGACCGTCAGAACTTATGACCAGAATTGCCGGGTTCAATTATGGCTAGAAAACTCTCAAAACTGGATTTGATTGGTTTTCATTGTGTTGCCTTTGGGCTTAGGCAGGGCAGAGAGAGAGGGGAAGGGAAAGAGAATACATGCATGCTTTCTGCAAATACAATTTTTCTGATTTACAGATTCCAAAACCCAGGTCAGTTCCCCTATTCAACACGGGATCTCCTTGAGGCGTTGGAACAAAGGCTGAGGATTCCCGTGGACCAAACACAATTTTGTCAAAGAGGGGGTAAAAGTTAAGTTTCCTTGGGTCCAGAGCAGGCAAAACGAAAGAGCGCTAAAGGCATTGGGCAAAGGCAGTCTATCATTTATCCCATCCTCTTTCTTGTTACCAGGATTCAAAGCCCGTAATGAACCTTTTCACTGTTGATCTGGAAATGAATAGCAGCAGTGTCTCTACCTGTGGTGAAGCAAATCTATCTCTCTATATTCTATAAAGATGTGAAGAAGAAATCCTTTCAGGAGCCAGAGCCAATCTTATGAAACAAGATTAAGTTGGTGCCAGGGTGAAGATTCCAATCGGGTGCCATTTTCTTGGGTCTATTTGTGTCTCTGATACAATCAACAAGCAAAGCAGAACAAAATACAAGCTGGAAACAATTTCAGAAGCAATTCGGAGGTCTCAAAATCTACTCATGCATTCTCTCCCTCCCTGCCTCCTTATTAATACTGCCTGACACTTATCCCTCTAGCCACTTCTTCTACATCGGAATTGCGAACTATCCTTTTTTCATTTTTTTTAGGGATAATCCATTCAGGACTACCTGCCATTTGACTGGAATAGAAGTAAATGTGAGCTGGAATACAAGGAAGGAGAGGAGAAAGGAGAAAGGTCTCATTCTGTCCTGCTCTCACTCTCTGCTGAACAATTTCCTATTGTAACATCCTATTCCTCTTCTCCTCTCTGACAAGAAATAATTCCCTCTTGTCAGAGGCAAAATGTCTGTAAAGATTCTCAGTTATCCAGGTCACAGTTGTCTCAAAGGTGCTTTTTCAAAAGGCAAATGGACTGGTTTTTTCCTTGACAAATAATAATAATAATAACAACAGCAACAGCAACAGCAACAACAACAACAACAACAACAACAACAATAACAATAACAATAACAATAACAATAACAATAACAATAACAATAACAATAATAATAATAATAATAATAATAATAATAATAATAATAATAATAATAATATCTGTAATACCATCAAACATCCACATCTGCCTATCCCAGGTCCTTGGGAAGGACTCGATAGGTAGACAAAATGCCAAATCTAGTCTGAACATCTGGCTGACTGTGCGATGATCCATAATAATAATAATAATAATAATAATAATAATAATAATAATAATAATAATAATAATAATAATAATAATAATAATAATAATAATAATAATAATAATAGAGAAAGTCATAGGAAATGATAAAATTCAACTGCTCTGGGACTTCAGAATTCAAACAGACAAGCACCTACAACATAACACCCTGGATGTAACAATTGTCGATAAGAAAGACAAAAAAGTCTGGATAGTGGACGTGGCAGTGCCTGGAGACAGCAGAATAGACAAGAAAGAACTGGAGAAGAACACAAAATACAAAGACCTACAAATAGAAATAGAAAAACTGTGGCAAAGGCAAGCAAGGGTGGTACCAATAGTAATAGGCGCCTTCAGTGCAATCCCAAAACAACTGGAGCACCACTTGAACACCATCGGCATTGACAAATTCGCCATTAGTCAATTGCAAAAGGCAGCCTTCCTAGGAACTGCTTCCATCCTGTGACGATATCTGTAATACCATCAAACATCCGCATCTGTCTATCCCAGGTCCTGGGTAAGGACTCGATAGGTAGACAAAAATGCCAAATCGAGTCTGAACATCTGGCTGACTGTGCAATGATTAATAATAATAATAATAATAATAATAATAATAATAATAATAATAATAATAATAATAATAATAATAATAATAATAATAATAAAGTTGGAAGGGACCTTGGAGGTCATCTAGTCCAACCCCCTGCTCAGGTAGGAAATTCTATACCATTTCAGACAAATGGTTGTCCAATCTCTTCTTAAAAACTTCCAGTGTTGGAGCATTCACCGCTTCTGGAGGCAGGTTGTTCCACTGGTTAATTGTTCTAACTGTCAGGAAATTTCTCCTTAGTTCTAGGTTGCTTCTCTCTAGATATTTCACTTCTCATCCAAGAAACGTCATTTGTTCTTCGTAGAGCGTGGGTGTCAAACCCGATTGCATCACCGATGGTACCGGGACTTTTTTTGCCTTTGCAGGGCTGGGGTGGGCGTGGCCTGTGCAGGCCGCATCCGGCTCATGGGCTGCGTGTTTGACATGCCTGTGGAAGAGGCATGAACTAATCACTTGCAATAGATTTTTTAAAAAAAAATTAATTAGGGCAAGGGATGCCTGGCTTCTGGAGTTACAATTGCTGGACTTTCTGGCATATTGAAAGATTTCTAAGTAGCCTGGTTAGACAAAAGGCCTAGTAATTTATCTCAGCAGCTGGATGGATTGATTGATGGATGGATGATTGGATGATTGGATGGATGGATGGATGGATGCATGGATGATTGGATGGATGGATGCATGGATGCATGGATGCATGGATGCATGGATGCATGGATGCATGGATGCATGGATGCATGGATGCATGGATGCATGGATGCAAGGCTAGATGGAGGGATGGAGGGATGATCCATTATTTCTGCTTAAGTGTCCCTACATCCCTTGACACTATCATGGACTGGCAACAATGTAGGCTTCTTTCTTAAAACTTAAAACTTCCTTAAAACTCAATAAAAATATCTGTGTATTAATTTACAACATTTGTATTATTCTGCCAAGGAGGCTTGTAACAAAACATCTAAGAAAAATATTTTAAACAACTGTTGAAAGCATTGCTCAAGCCATCCAAACATGGATAAACCAATCTGAATAGTTTAACAGGAAAGAAATAATTAGACAGATTCCAAATGAAGTTTTGACAAAAGTAAAAGAAAATTAACATGGCTTTCACCTTCTAAAAGATGATTGTATAAGTGCCAGGTCTATATAAAAGAATATTTTACTGTGGTTACAGCCAATGAATAGTGCCAATGCTTTGATCCACAGTAGATCAGCAAGGCATTCTTCCTCTGGTTTACTCAGATTAGTGGGTTTGACTCTGGATTTAACCCAAAATTATAATGTCATTTAATGAAGAAAGTTCAAGAAATTCTTTAGCGGATCTTTCTATCAACAGAATGCTAGCTGCTATTCAATTTGCTACTGAAAACAAATTCCTAAACTTAGAATTCTTTAATAAATGCCACTTATGTATTGTACAACCCCCAGCTCAGCAGGACTGGGTCACAGGTTCTTTTGGGTTCAGAAGCAATGACAAAGGAAGGAAGGAAGGAAGGAAGGAAGGAAGGAAGGAAGGAAGGAAGGAAGGAAGGAAGGACTTAACATTCCTCCAATAAGGGACCCCCCAAAGAGAGGGTTATTCAGTGGATCTGTTCAAAGTCAGAAAATATGCACTACTCTCCTGGTTAGGTTTGTATCAAAGTTCCATCTCAGGAGGGTTCTGTCTAGTCCAGGGGTCTTCAAACTTGGCAACTTTAAGACTTGTGGACTTCAACTGCCAGAATTCTGGGAGTTGAAGTCCACAAGTCTTAAAGTTGCCAAGTTTGAAGCCCCCTGGTCTAGTCTATATAGGCTGTGAACCAGAATTACTTGCACTCCATTTCAATGGCCTCGTCTCACTACTCAGAAAGACATCAGAAGGGAATTCGTTCCTTGGATACTTAGATAGTATTGCCAGTAATCCCTGGAGAAATTCAGAGACTTCCCCATCCCCTTGCAATTTCTTGGCTCACAAATTTGGGAAAGAGTTTAGAAAGGGCATTTGTGCCCAGCAACATATGGAAGGACCTGTAGTTTAGTGGAAAACATGTTCTTCATGCAAGAAGGTCTCAGCCTCATTCTCAGCGATTCTCTACTATACAAAGATCAGATCGCAAAGGATGTAACCGAATCTCTGTCTGGGATTATGCAATATCAACTTGCTGCCAGTCTGGAATGACAAAGCTTGGCTAGATTAATTAATAGCTAGAGCAGTGTTTCTGAGTCTTACCAACTTTAAGCTGTATGGACTTCAGTTCCCAGAATTCCCTGGCATTCTGGGGGATTCTTGGAGTTGAAGTCCACTGAGTTTAACGTTGCCAAGGTTGAGAGACTCTTGAATTAGAGGGTAACAGCTTGCTTCCTATGTGCCCAAATTGTTCCATATTCAGGCTATGTCCTATGTGTCTTTAAATAATTTCAATTTCTCCTTTAGCCTTCATGTAAAGGTAAACATCTGGCTTTGTGGTAAAATGAACATAGAAGGATTCAAGAAGCAAACAGGAAGTGGCCCATGGGTGTTGATTAAGACGGCATCTGCTAATTAGTGTCGGTTTTAATTTTCCAATATTGCAGGTAATTACACTTATTAGTGAGTAAAATTGAAATGTGTGATTTTGTACTCTGCTGCTGGCTATGGAAATGGGTGCCTCCGTGCCAAATTTATTTCAACACGAATAGCAATCTTGTATTCCCATCGTGCTGTTTTGTAAAATATGTAGACAGTTGTCAGGATCTTGCAGTGTTGGTTGAGATACTATGAAACTGAGCAACAACTCTCAGGATTTAAGAGAAAGTTTTTCATTTATTTTATTTATTCATATAATTCATTGTAGCCTGTCCAATCTTGAAAAACTACAAAGTTAACAGCGCAATGAAACTAAAACCAGTCATACTAAATAACAAAAATCATTACCCGGTGCAAAGAATCTGGATCACAGATTCTAGTTCTAGTTCAGTAGATTTATTGTTCATGCTTATACGCAAGAATCTGGTCAACTAATGGTCAGCATTAAACTGATGCTAGATAAGAGTCCATGGAATTCAGGAGAGGCTGGATCACTTGTGGCAACATAAGGATTCCAAACTGATAACTCTCTCAACTCCATCACTACCACCCTCGACTGTGCTACTTCTTCTCCTACAATCACAGCCACTCCGTCAATACCAATGCAAAATTAATCTAGGCCCACCATCAATGCATATCAGAATGTAACTTTTTATGAAATGGGTATAGGATAATGGTGCAGGATGGTTCTAAAATATGAGGAACACCATTGAAAAGGCATGCCCCCAGATCACACTCCTTGCACTTGGGGTGGAGAAACATCGCCTCTCAAGTTGACCTCAAGTCAGGTTGGGCTGAATCTGTTCAGAAAAGGCATTACAGATGTTACAATTACAGGGGCTGTAATTACTGCTATTTTTTTCGACTGCTGCTATTATTTTTACTGAAACACATAACGATGACAGAACCAAAGATATCTTCTTAACCAACAGGCTTACAAAGTCTCAGAATCCAGGCATTCCCACTTTCTTTAAATATACTGCTGTTATTAAGTTCATTAAATCTGCAACCTTTGCCTTATAGAAGACAAACCAGATGAAGTGCAAGGTATAGTTTGTCAAAGGCCACAATCCCCCAAATGTACTTCTCCATCAGTCAATCAATCATATGAAGTGGGCTACTTCAGTTATTCTCTTCTTTTTCCACTTGGGTCACACGGGACCTCCTCAGCTTCATCAAAAAGGGTTCATGATGGCTTATAAGAAGGAGTCACTAGAAAAAGGAGCAGAGTTCATATAGTTTCCCAAAATCAAGGGACTGGAGAACTCCTGCATATTTTGAAGACTCTGAGCGAAAGTGGATCTGTAGGAAGGAACTACTGTAGGACAATTGGAACAGAAATATAGATGGCCAAGTATGTGATTATTTATTTCATTATGTCATATTTTAAGGATTCTTTCTGCATAATCTTTTCTGGGTCTTTTGCTTTATGTTCAGTGGTGGAATTCAGCCAGTTCGCACCACTTCAGCAGAACCGGTAGCTAATTTTTTGTTGCCCAGGCCCAGAATGGACTTCCGGAAGTGGCATCCACGCAGAAAACCGGTTGTTCACATATTTGAATCCCACCACGGTTTATGTCTATATAATAAATATATCTGAGACCTTCAAACTATGTGCTGCCTGTAAACTGGGATTCCCAGCGACCTCCGAAGTTTATGATTAAATGTTAATGTGAAACAAGGAGAAAATAGTTTAGCACACAAGTAGAAGTCTTTGCACTTGCCCAGGGTTGTTTAGATTTAGATGCTAAATTATTTTATCAGGCTTTCAATGATGCAATTAGCCCTATTTGGTAGATTAGGAGAGTGCATAAAGAATTCGGTATTTCAACAAGCCTTTGAAAGAAAAACAAGTTGATTTTGTTTTTTTCCTGCTGTACAATCATTATTATCAGCCTTGTTCCTTTGGTATTCATGGATCTCTCTATGAAGTCAACATAAATTAAATTTGAGTGCAGTGAATCTTTACCAGAGATACAGAGTAATCAGTTGACGGTATTTAATAGTAATTACATGTAAATGAAATTGCATTACACTAATTTCGACCTGGAATAACCAACCGACTTTTTGGTGGGAGAAAGAAGAATGGCCCCTGGCATGTCCTTGAAAGTCCAAAGCCTGTGTTACAAGACACTTTCCACATTTATTGATTGGAAGACTCAAATCAGGAAGCCCCGATTGGCACTTGCACAACATCTGCTCAACAACTTTAACACTGATTCCCAATGGAAAGCCAAATGAGTTGGTGAACACCCAGACATAAGAAGACATATAGATAATCCTATGCAAAAGGTGCCAGGCTCTGAACTACCTTGCTGGCAATGGACAATCCTGAATAGAATTCACATCTCAGATGGTGTCTGCCAGGACTCATTCAGTGGTGGGATTCAGCCAGTTTGCACCAGGTTGGCAGAACCGGTAGCTAATTTTGTGTTGCTCGGGCTCAGAATGGACTTCCAGAAGCGGCATCCACACAGAGAACTGGTTGTTCACATATTTGAATCCCACCACTGGACTCATTGTATAAATGGGGCATAGTATCCTCCCTTAGTGTGACTGTGGGGTCCCACATCAAACTGTAGATCACATTGTGACTGGCTGTGTAAGTTGAAGGCATATACTGGTCCAGTTTCTGATGTCTTTCAGATAAATGATGTTGTGCTTCAATGGTTAGATCAGGGGTGTCCAAACTTTTTTCAAAGAGGGCCAGATTGGATGAAGTGAACGTGCTGGAGGGCCGAACATTTTTCCGAACATTCTTTGAACCATTACAATTAAATGCAAATGAATTATTTTATGCCTCTTTCCTCTCCCTCTCTTTCCTCTCTCTCTCTCTCTCTCTTTCCTTTCCCTTTCCTCTCCCCTCTCTCTCTTT
>NW_015387693.1:236653-269321 GCF_001527695.2 Protobothrops mucrosquamatus
GGCTGGGGGCGGGGTAACAGGGCGCAGGGCCAATGAGGAGCCCTGCAAGGGGGCAAGTCCCATGAGAGAGAGAGAGAGAGAGAGAGAGACAGAAGTGCAAGTGCAAGTGCCTCTGTCTCTGTCTCTCTCTCTCATGGGACTTGCCGGAGGGCCGTGGGAGGGCCACATTTATATAGAGCAGGGAGGGCTGTTCGAGGGCCGGATTAAACCGGGCCGCGGGCCGCAAATGGCCCGCGGGCCGGACTTTGGACATGTCTGGGTTAGATGGTTAGATGGCCTAGACTGAATATAGATCTTTTTAATATTCATGTTTTAATTTAGGTGAAATAGTAATATACATTGTAAGTCCATGTATGTTATGCACATGCTAAATAAATAAATAAATAAATAAATACATACATACATACATACATACAAACATACATACATACATACATACATACATACATACACTGTACTTTCTTAACATAGAGAAGAAGAAGGGGTCAGTAAATCTCTTTTGGAAGTGAGGAACATAGAAATTGTAGCAAATAAAGAAATATGTTGCTAGAAAGGCGACTTTCAAGCTGTAGACTATTTAGAACATAGAACGTAGAATAATAGGATTGGTTGGGATACTAATAATAATAAAGTTGGAAGGGACCTTGGAGGTCATCTAGTCCAACCCCCTGCTCAGGCAGGAAACCCTATACCATTTCAGACAAATGGCTGTCCAGCCTCTTCTTAAAAACTTCCAGTGTTGGAGCAATCACAGCTTCTGGAGGCAGGTTGTTCCACTCATTAATTGTTCTGTCAGGAAATTTCTCCTTATTTAGAGGTTAGTTCTCTCCTTGATTAGTTTCCATCTGTTGCTTCTTGTCCTGCCTTCAGGCGCTTTGGAGAATAGATTGTCTCCCTCTTCTTTGTGGTAGCCCCATAGATATTGGAACACTATCTATCATGTCCCCCCTCGTCCTTCTCTTCCATTAAATTAGACATACCCAATTCCAGCAACTGTTACTTGTATGTCTTAGCCTCCAGTCCAGTTCTAATCATCTTTGTTGCTCTTCTCTGTACTCTTTCTAGAGTCTCAACATCTTGGACGTTTTCTAGTCCAACTCCCTGCTCAACACCATGTTTCCCCGAAAATAAGACCTGGTCTTATTTTTATTTTTATTTTGCCCCCAGAAGAGGCACCAGGTCTTATTTTCAGGGGGCGTCTTTTCCACTCACCTCATTGATAGCCCTGCCTAGCCAGCCCACTTCTTCTGCAGCTGAAGGAGCAGCTTCATTCTGCAGCTGAGAATGGAGCTCCGGCTTGCCATCAGAAGCCTTCTGGAAAGGCCTCTGACTGTGAAATGCAGGCTGGGGTACACCACAGAAGAAGTGGGCCAGCGAGGAGAGGCAAGTGTAGATTCATAGAAGGCTTGGAAAGCGGGTGCAGGGCACATGGAGCAGATCCACCCCCATCCCCCTGCCCTAGCTTGATTTTTAGGTGTGCGCCTCACCCCAAAACTAGGGCTTATTTTCGGGATAAGTCTTACTTTTGGGGAAACACGGTACCATTCCGTACAAATGGCTGTCCAGTCTCTTCTTGTAAATCTCCAGTGATGGAGCACCCACAACTTCTGGAGGTAATCCATTCCATTGATTAATTGTTCTCACTGTCCAGAAATTTCTCCATAGTTCTAGGTTGCTTCTCTCTTTAATGATCTTGTACCCATTACGTTTTGTCCTGCCTTCAAGTGCTTTGGAAAATAGGTCAATCCCTTCATCTCTGTGACAGCCCTTCAAATATTGGAAAAGAGTTATCATGTCCCCCCCTAATCCTGCTCTTCGTTAGACTAGACATACTCGTTTCCCCACAACCATTCATTTTATGTTTTATCCTCCAGTCTTCTCAGCATCATTGTTGCTCTTCTCTGCACTCTTTTAGGATCTCAACATCTTTTTTTTAATCATGGTGACCAGAATGGACACACTATTATTTCAAGTGTGGTCTCACCAGTGCAATACTACAGGGGTGACCCAATCCTACTTTCCTATCATGGCATTCCAGCCTGAGTATTTTGCAATCTATCCATCTAGCTGGCATTTTGAGGAGAAAGTAAAAACGTAAGCCAAAGCTAACCAGCAAAAAAGAAGGGGGGGGGGAACCCAGGCAGAATAAACATTTGCCTGCCTCTGAGAAGCACCATGGGGTGCACTTCATTAATATTTGCACAGCATTTCCTCTATTGAAATGTACTGCATAAATGCAAAATAATGTGCTAAATGGACACAGCTTCCCTCTAGGTCTGATCGGTTTTCTCAAAATGAGCCGCCATGTTTGCTCAAATTCTTCCTGCGCGTGGCATAACAATGCACAATTTCTCTTTTTAAAAAATGGCTGAGGCAAAAAAACATTCAAGATTTCTGTGCGAATGAAAGAAATGGAGCAGTTATTAGAGAACGGCTAATTAAAAATAAATCCTGCATGTATTTTATTTTCTGTTTTGAGGGTGTTTTGTTTTGTTTTTCAGATAAAAAGAAAAAGTACTTGTTTGGCCTATGGCAGGGGTAGGCAACCTTGGCTCTTTTATGACTCATGGACTTCAACTCCCAGAATTCCTGAGCCAGCGTGGCTCAGCTTGGAAACCTCTCCCTTTCCCCTCAGCATGGCTGGCTCAGGAATTCTGGGAGTTGAAGTCCACGAGTCATAAAAGAGCCAAGGTTGCCTACCCCTGGGGAATCCTAAATATATTAGATCTTATGTACCTTACAGCTGACTGGCTGGAGAATTCTGGGAGTTGAAGTCCATAGCTCTTCAAGTCGCCAAGGTTGACAACCATTGCCTTATAGTACAATCCTAAACACACTTATTTCAAAAGGTGAAAATAGGAAACCTGTTCAGGCGATACAAACAAGCCTAAAGCTAAATTTTGGATAACTTTTTTTTTACCATCGTCAGGTTGACTAACGGTCAAATGACATCAGTTGAAAACTATTCATGTAAGATTATTTTGGAATTTAGAATTTTTCCAAACTGTCTAGGAAGAACATGGGAAAATATGAGGATGAACCAGTGATGGAACAGATATCTCTAGAAAAATTCCAAAATAGCCTTACATGAATAGATTACAGGGGTTTTCAACCGATGTCATTTGGCTGTTAGTCAACTTGACGATGGTGAAAAAGTTGCCCAAAATTTAACTTTACCCTTGTTTTATTTATTTATGTGTTTATACGTTGTGGATTTTTAATATTGCAAGCCACGCAGAGTCACCTCTGTGTGAGCTGGGCGGCCATATAAATTTGTGTAATAAATAAATGCATTTTAGCTTTGTCGAAAGCAACTCCTGACATATCCCAAAACCTATAACTCTTTTTAATATTGATTGCTATTACCTTCTTGATTAATCTGCCTGTAAATCAAATACCTCTGACAAGATATTAATCATAGCTGCTCTATAATCATGGACAGCTATTGCTTCGAAAGCTCTGAAGTGTGAATAATAGGATAATAACACATGGGGGAAAGTTGGGGATGGCATGTCTCAAAACGAAACATGTTAGAAAGTCCATCTGCTAAGCAAGTTATAAAAAGCTTTCTTTCCATTTCTAATCTAGGTCTATTTGGGCTCCTCAGAATATTGAAGCTCAAACTTGTAACTAACTCTGTGTGAAGATTCAGTGTGGGTATTCCTGGAGGCATTTATGTTTCCATCTAACAAGGACAAAAGGCTATAGGGAGAGGCCTAACAGGTAGCTCACCTGTCTATCTACCTGGCATTCTGTGCCTCCCAGTGGACAATTGATATATTTCACAAACTCTAAATTGAGATAGAAAGCCAGAAGCACTTCTATTGTCACTTCCTAGGAGCGAGTATTAATGGTCCTCTTTCTTGTTGGCTGGCTAGGCAAGACAACCCAGTGTGAAGAAGCCAACACAGTAATTGAGGAAAGACAAAACTCTTATTTCTGTACATAAGCATAAAAAGACATTTCTGGGTTTCACACCCAAGGAGCTTGCAATAAATAAATAAATAAATAAATAAATAAATAAATAAATAAATAAATAAATAAATAAATAAATAAATAAATAAATAAATAAATAAATAAATAAATAAATAAATAAATAAATAAATAAATAAATAGCTTTATATTCATTCATTCATTCATTCATTCATTATCTTGCCTTTATTATTTTTACAGATAACTCAAGGCAGACACCCACAATACGTCTTCCTCCTATTTCCCCCCACAATAACAACCCTGTGAGGTGGGTTGTGTGAGTGGCCCAAAGTCACCTAGCTGGCTGTCATGGCTAAGGCAGGACTCCAACTCATGGTCTCCTGCTTTCTAGACTGGTGCCTTAACACCAGACCAGGGGTAGGCAACCTCGACTCTTTTATGACTCATGGACTTCAACTCCCAGAATTCCTGGAGTCAGCATAGCTGACTACCCCTGCACTAGACCAAATTTACTACAGGAACCAAAAGTGAGAGAACTGCTGATGGGTCACAAAGTTACATGTCAGTCGCACATGCGGCCAAAGCGAAGGCATTCCAATAATACTCCATTCATTATTTAATTCTACTTCATTATCATATAGCAGGGGTCTTCAAACTTGGCCCTTTTATGACTTGTGGACTTCAATGCCCAGAATTCCTCAGCCAGGCATGCTGTCTGAGGAATTCTGGGAGTTGAAGTCCACAAGTCATAAAAGGGCCAAGTTTGAAGACCCTTGTCATATAGATTGACTAGCTCTAAGTGTGTTTTTTAATACGCTAATAATAAACTTTGCTTACCACCTTTGTTCAGACACCCTAACCAGTGTTTAAGCTAAATACCACATCATATTCCTTGACTCCAATAACAGCTTTGCTTGCAAGGTATCTTAGCTGAAGGTCAAAGCCACAACCTTGTCAGGTAGTCTATATAGGAGATATTTGTAGTCAATCTCTGAAGTTTTTGTGGGTGACTTCTGTAGCCTTTGCCAATAGGTGTTAAAGAAATGTTACTTTGAGCAGGCAAAGGCACAAATAAGCTAATTGCTCTTGCTAAAGTTAATTCATTGCTTACAAAAGCCTCTAATTATTTATTAATGAGCTAATAAGCCAGCAGACTCTCAAGCTGGAAGGTTTTTATAGCTATAAGTAAAAACCAGGAACCTACATCCTATGATTCAGGAGGTAGTAAAACACTGTCGGTAGTATTAGCTATTGATGGCCTGATCCTCCGTGAATCTTTACTTTGAAATGTCTTCAAGTTGGTTGTCATTATCCCACACTGCTGCTGCTGAATTCCACAAGGTAGAGCAAATTCCATTGTATAGTAGAAGTGTTTACTCCAAAATCTTCCTCCGTTTAGTTCCAAAAAAGTGAGTGTGACAGGGAGAAAAAAACTCCTTCTCTATAGCTATGTTGTTTATGATGTGCATAATTTTATATACTTCTACCATTCCTGCCTAGCCTTCTTCCACTCTAGAATGCCTTGGTAAGATCATACTTGGAATAATGCATCCTGTTTTAGTTTCCATGATATATAAAAAATATTGAGACTCTAGAAAGAGTGCAGAGAAGAGCAACAATCATTAGGAGACTGAAGGCTAAAACATGAAAAATGGTTGCAAGAGTTGGGTATGTCTAGTCCAGGGGTCTTCAAACTTGGCCCTTTTATGACTTGTGGACTTCAACTCCCAGAATTCCTCAGCCAGCATGCCTGGCTGAGGAATTCTGGGAATTGAAGTCCACAAGTCATAAAAGGGCCAAGTTTGAAGACCCCTGGACTAGTCTAATGAAAAGAAGAATTAGGGGGTGACATGATAGCAGTGTTCCAATATCTAAGAGGCTGCCACAAAGAAGAGGGAGTCAAGCTGTTCTCCAAAGCACCAGAAGGCCAGACAAGAAATAACAGATGGAAACTTATCAAGGAGTGAAGCAACCTAGCATTAAGGAGAAATTAAGTTAGAACAATCAATCATTGGAATGATTTGCCTCCAAAGGTTGTGGTGCTCCAACCCTGGGGGCTTTTAAGAAAAGATTGGACAACCATGTGTCTGAAATGCTATAGGGTCTCCTGCTTGAGCAGAGGGCTGGACTAGAAGACCTCTAGGGTGCCTTCCAATTCTGTTATTGATTCTGTACTTGCACCCCAATTGATCTTGTCTTTCCTCACAGGGAGCTTCTCCCTACTCCTAATCACATTGGCCGTTCTTTTTGGTGCCCATTTCCAGCTCTATAACTTTCGTGTTTAAGATGTTGTGGTCAGACCATGCATAGTGTGCTGAATAAATATTTCTGTCCAAGCTTCATGATGTAAGACAGAAATAGGCTGGCAGGAAGCTTACGAGGCTATCATCCTGCTTGGCAGGGAAAAAAGGTGTAGGAAATTTTCTATTTTTAAAGCAAGGTCTTTTGGGAAAGAGATGACTCTGCAAATGATTGTGGCAAGTAAACTACAATCTCCTTGCTTTTCCAGCTATTCCAAGAGTCACTCAGGCTTTATTAAGAGTATGAGCTGCTATGACATTTAGCCATTTAAATTCATCTGTTTAAATGCACTGAACAATTTGAGATGGGTCTCCTTCTCCATAAAACAAAAACAAAAACCAAATTTTCATAGATGCAATCCTGGCTGCAGAATATCCCACCACAGGTGCCCCAAATTTTCCATTGTTGTTCTCTACCTTTTGCAGAAACTACTGAAAAACCTATTTTACCCCTGCAAAACAGGTTTTCCCCATCAGAATGGGCTTTTTCAATTAAGTGAGATAAAAAAGGGAGTCCTTGGTGCCCTCTGAGCTTGGTTGTTTGCTTGCAGATGTTTCATTACCTGACCAGGTAACATCTAAGTAACATCAACAGCACCGATGATGTTATCTAGTTGGGTGATGGAATGTCTGCAAACAACCACGCTCGGAGAGCGGCAAGGATTCCAAAGTTTAATACTGAGCTACAGATTTTCTCTTGTGTTGAGATAAAAATAAAAGCTAAAAAAAGATCTCCATCATTAAGAACAATCTTTCATTCATTTAAGATCTGCTCCTGGAGACAAATCTTTCCCACCTATGGGAGCTAGTATGCTCTAACACAGGAATAACCTGTGGACTTCAACTTCCAGAATTCTGAGACAGCTATGTTTGCTCAGAAATTCTGGGAGTTGTAGTCCACAGGTCATAAAGGAGCCATATTTGCCCTCCTCTGCTTTAACAATTACATTAGGATTCGGGAGATTCAGCTTCAAATCACTGTTCAGCCAAGAAACATAGATGCAGAATTTGGGCTTATTATTCTCCTCAGACTAAACCACTTCCCAGTTTAAGATGTCATTGTTGGAGGAAATGTATACTGTTTGGATAAAAACACCCTTGAACCGATCAAAATTATTGGTTTCTCCGTTTCTCACAATCCCCAGATCATTGTATTGCTCTGCAATGAAAAAAAAATGAAAATACTGGTTTCTCAAATGCCTATTGGTACTGCCATATGCCAGAAATGGGGGTCAATTAAGTGTGGCCCTGATAATAAGGTGCAAAGAAATCCTGTCACGTGTGGCCTTGCTCCAGGAAACTCTTGTCACTGGAATGCTATAATCGCACCTGACAACCACTGAAGTCCCCAAACAATGAATTTTGACAGCCACAGTTAAGTCCTTATTAGCAACAGCAAGTTCTACTGCAACACAAGCTGTATTTAGCCTGCTGACAACTTAATCATAACTTTCTTGTTGTCATGGAGTCTGATGAAGAATGGAAATTTAAGATTTAGGCATGAAGAGAGCTTTTTAATATGAGGTGAAGGAATGAAAAGCCACCTTCAGCAACATGAAGGAATTGCATGGCCTCAAGTATATTCAAATTAGGAGTCCGGCCTAGAAGAGTTCTGTGTCTCTTTGGAGATACTCTAGTCCAGGGGTCAGCAACCTTGACAACTTTAAGACTTGTGGACTTCAGCTCCTAGAATTCCTCAGCCAGCTATGCTGGCTGAGGAATTCTGGGAGCTGAAGTCCACAAGTCTTAAAGTTGCCAAGGTTGCAGACCCCTGCTCTAGTCACTTCTTCTGTGCTGGGTCTTGATGTCTTAAAAAGAGCAGAAACATAGAAGGTCAATCTGTTTCTCAACTCTCCCATGTTGGACTGTAGATGAGAGAAGCCAGGATCCAATGTTTCTTCAAGATTTGCGTGTGTGTAAGTGAAAATCAAGGTTTATACCACCAATTTAGGTGTTATCCTTTATGATCTAGAGCAGGCATCTCAAACTCACGACATCACGTGACGTCACGCGATGTATAGTGACTTTTCCCCATTGCCGGCAATGGGGTGGGCGCAGTTTCGGCGTGACGAATTCGGCCAGCAGGCTGGCAGTTTGACATGCCTTATCTAGAGCAAGGGTCTTCAAACTTGGTCCTTTTATGACTTGTGGACTTCAACTCCCAGAATTCCTCAGCCAGACATGCTGGCTGAGGAATTCTGGGAGTTGAAGTCCAGAAGTATTAAAGTTGCCAGGGTTGGAGACGCCTGATTTAGAAGGTTTTGGGAAGCTTTCAAATCAATATTGACCGCTGGCAACTGCCTGGAGTAGCCCATATAGCTTTCTTGGCAGGATATGAAAGTGATTTTTCCATTTCCTACTTCTTCCTATGGCTAAGAGAGAGTGACTGGCCTTAGGTCATCCAGCTGGCTTCATACTTTAGGCAGGACTAGAACTCACAATCTCCCACTTTCTGATGTCTTAACTACCGTATCAAACTAGCCCTCCTAATGGGCCTCACATATTCATCCTCAGCTATCTTTTGCGCCCCTTGTTCTAAACGTCTTTCACCTTCAGAAGAACAGATGCCTGAATGATGCTTTCAAAAAATAATAAATGAAGGCCATCGAAGCTTCCTGTTGTTTTTATGTTTCAAATTTTCTCTCACACACAATCTCCCTCTGGTGCAAGATTGATTCTGAAAAATCTGCTTTGCGGTTTCCATATGTCTCTTCTCATACATGACTGTTTGAAATGAACAAAATCTTTTTGAACTCTCTCGTGTTCAGGGGTTACCCTTCTGGTTTTTTGCACACTGTTGATGAATTCATCTCTCCTGAATAGAGTGGTTCAGTTTGGGCTTTTTAAGGATTTGATTCTCAGCATTTCTGGCACGTCCTTCCTCAAAGGAAAACAAATAAAAACCACTTTTGCCTGCTGCAGTCATTGGCTGCAATTCTGAGCCGCACACCGGGATGAGTTCTTTACTAAATGGGCCCAATAGAAAAGATCACATTTAAAAAAGAGGCTGCTACCAATTCTCTTAGAGCAGGGGCGGGGCTGGCTCAGGAATTCTGGGAGTTGAAGTCCACAAGTCACAAAGGGGCCATAGTTCCCCACCTCTGTCTTAGAGGCATAGAAAGCTACCTCATCTACTTCATCTCCATCCTCCACATACTTCAAGACCGCTTCCAATCTATCGTAGCGTTTTGATCAGCAATGGCGCTCTCTACCTTGGCCGAGTTAGTGTGTTTTTCAAATTGACACGGTGGCACAAACTTATATTGGCACACATTCTTGGCTAAGCTCTGTTCTGCCTCAAAAACAAAGCTGGCAACTGATGCTGTTTTTAAGATTTAATGCAAGTCACCAGAAGCTGTTAGATGTGGCAATAATGTGTGTGTGGGGGGGGGGGAGGAAACACTGGAGAAATATAGTTCTTTGTCTCTGACCCCATGGATTCCTTCTGTCAGATGGAAGAAATCGTGGATGTGGGGAAGTATCCACTGCCAAGAGCAGAATGCCCCCTGAAAACAGTTCCAATGGACCAGAAAGAAATGAGTTATCCATAAGCAGTCTAAATGAGAGAGAACCAGTTTGGTCTAGTGCAGGGGTAGGCAACCTTGGCTCTTTTATGACTCGTGGACTTCAACTCCCAGAATTCCTGAGCCAGCATGGCTCAGCTTGGAAACCTCTCCCTTTCCCCTCAGCATGGCTGGCTCAGGAATTCTGGGAGTTGAAGTCCACGAGTCATAAAAGAGCCAAGGTTGCCTACCCCTGGTCTAGTAGTTAAGCTGTCAGGCTAGAAAGCAAGAGACTATGAGTTCAAGTCCCGTCTTAGCCATGAAAGCCTGCTGGGTGACTTTGAACCAGTCTCAGTCCAACCCACCTCACAGAAGTGTTGTTGTGGGGAAAATAGGAGGAAGAAAGTGTGTTGGATATGTTCACTGTCTTGAATTATTGGTACAAAGAATAATGGTGAGATATAGGATTAAGACTTCTAATCCCATCCATTGTCCAAGTATATTTGGAAGTTTAGACACAGGGCTATCTCCATCCTGCTATCATTCTTTAGCAATTCATATTCATTTAGTTATTATATCCAATAATACTTAACTGATTATGTGCCATAAAATTAGTGTTGATTCTTGACAATGGGTGGATTTTTCTCCAGGAGGCTAGATAGGAGTTAGGAAGATGTCTCCAACCTGGAGTTCCAATTTTGTATCCATTGCCACTGTAACTGAGTCCATCCATCTTGCTGCTAGCTGTCCTGTTTACTGTCTTCCCAGCATTATTGGCTTCTCCTGAGAGCTAGGTCTTCACATTAAGTGTCCGCAGGTGATAATTTGAGCCTATCATTTATGTCTCCAACGAGAGCTCAGGTTGATTTGTTTAATGATCCATTTGTTTTCTTGAATATCCATTCTATTCCCCACAAGTCTTTTTGAATACCAAAGTTCAAAAGCATGAATAGTCTTTCTATCCAGTTTTTTCAAAATCCAACTTTTGCTTCCATAGAGTGTCACAATCCCCACTGCTTGCTTGATTCTCATCTTTATAGGTATGGAGACTTCCTGACATCTTTTTCAAGGTCTTCATTGCTACTCTACCCTGTGCTGGTGGGTGTGTATTTCTTGATAGCTTTTTCCTTCATTGGTTGATCCTGAAAGAAACTAGCCACCATTCTGATATCCCCATTATCAATCTGAGAAGGGTTCATCTGAATGTTCTTCTATTAAAGGTTCAGATGTTAATCATTTCTATGTGTGATGGAAATGAATTCTCTAAACTGAAGAACTTGCAGATATACTTGAGTGACAAAAAATCATTTCCATACTTTTGAATTGATTAGTAATTATGTTAATAGATTTTTACATTCAGATGACATTTCTTCTTGTTCATACATATTTACTTTATATTTGGTAATGCTAACCTACAGGATATTCTCCATTCTGTAAAAGAACAAGGAACTTTCAAGGGTTTTTTTTGGGGGGGAGATTTATTTATTTTAAAAAAAATGAGAATGGATTAAGAGCCATCTCTTATTCATGGCATGTTGCAGGAAATTCAGATATATTACTATCAGGATATCTTAATTATGATATTGCAAGGCAAGGGAGAAATATATTCCTGCAAAAATTACTTTCCATCTCATTTTTTTCATAATTTGTAGATAATAATTTTTGTAATATGGTTCCTCTATAGGCTTACTTCCAATGTATCTCAACACTGCAAATGCCAATGTTATTAAAATGGGACATACCAGACGTAATGAGATTATTACTGATCTTTTGAAAAATCATATTTTAGAAATATCTGCACTCATTCATCATTCACTCCCATTTCTACTAGTGTTTAGTATACAGTTTAACATAAATCAGCACTTTAAAAAATAAATAAAACATGAGATATTTTTGAGGAACTGATGGAACAACTGTCTTCAAAGCACTTTTATTCAAGGATCAGTGTTAATAGTGTCTTTCTTAATCCGTACATTTTCATAGGCATCATAAACATCTTATGATGGTCTACAACCACTTTAAACTAGAGAAGTAACTTTTTAAAAAAGGGGGGGATGCAGGCTCTTTCAGAAACTTCCTCAGCAGGAAACTGAGTTAAGTCTATGTTCTGCTTAAGCTGTAGGAACTCTATTCAAAGAGATAATTTACCTGCTTTAAAACTTGATTCAAAGGAATCTCCACCAAGAAGATCTCTTTGTGTTGCTGTTGAATCTCAGAATCTAGAACCCTTTGAATTTTTCAGTAGTAGGAAGATAGCTTTGCTCCAAGTCATTTCTCTGAAAACTCAACTTTCTTTAAATAGTGTGGATCTTAGCCAAGTAAGAATTATTATAAGGAAAGTCCCAAGTGGCCAGGTCTTTTAAATATAATTAGGGAAATTTAAAATGGTCCATGGATTGCACTTTCAGTCAATTTAACATAATAAAGAAATATACCACAGAGTTAAACTTGATAGAGCAACCATGAAGGTCTTGGAAATGATATCCAAATGTCATGACGTGTCTGTAATTACATAGATCAGTGTATTGCCAGGAATAATATTCCTTGTGACACTTTATGAAAACAAAAGTTGGACTCTGAAGAAGTTGGATGGAGATTGCCCTTCTGAAATGTGGTGTTGGAGAAGACTCCTATGAATGTTGTGGACAGCCAAAGAAAAGAAACCAATGGAACATCAAACAAATCAAATCAGGGTCCTCACTTGAAGCACAAATGACCAGACTCAAATAATCCTACTTTAAACAGGCCTAACCCTCTGTAGAAGGCCTTAATCTGGGAAAGGTGGAAGTAAAGAGAAGATGATGACCAGCAGGAAGATGGACAAACTTGGAAGATGGACAGACAGGCCTATTATCATAAGAATAACTACAGCTTTGGAAGACCTGAAAGACCAGGCTAGGGACAGACTGTCAGGAAGAAAATCTATCTCTGTGCTCAGTAAAAGTTGAAAGCAATTTAATGGCACATGATTGACGAATCAGTAGCATAATAAACTGTAGTTTAGTTGATGCAGAACATGTTTCCAAGTCCAAGTGGACTTGTAGGAGAGTTAGCTTCTGAAGGAGGAAAAGGAAGAAGCACAGTCTAAGAAATGCTTCAGTCCTTAACATATTGCAAATGCTCATAAATTGGGTATAGTATAATTTAATGGCTAAATACATTTGTTTGTTTATATCCCACCTTTATTATTTTTATAAATAACTCAAGGTGGTGAACATACCTAATACCCCTTCCTTCTCCTATTTTCCCCATAACAACAACCTCTGAGGTGAGTTGGGCTGAGTAACTGGCCCAAAGTCACCCATCTAACTTTCATATCTAGGACAGGACTAGAACTCATGGTCTCTGGTTTCTAGCCTGGTGCCTTAACCACCACACTAAACTTAATGCAACTATCATTGTTTGTTATGCCAAAGTTTGGTCTAGTGCAGTGGTGGCGAACCTATGGCACGCATGCCAGAGGCGGCACTCAGAGCTCTCTCTGTGGGCACGCGTGCCATGCCCCAGAGATGGCAACCATCCCTCTTCAACCAACCGCCCGCTAACTCGCTGAGGTCCCACATGGCCGGATGCATCCCAGCACAGCTGGTTTCCCTCCCCCCTGTCCCATCCCTCCTGGCCTCACATGCTCTCCTTTTCCCGGGCACGACCCACTGCATTGCCTCCTCAGCTGTCAGCTGGCTGTTCAGCTCAGAGGCGGCTTCTCTGAACTGCTGGTGGTGGGCTGCGGAGCTCCAGAGTGTGCCAGTCAAGGGGCTGGAAGGCTATGGCTGCTGACGACACTGTTGCCCCCCATGTGCTCGCTGGCCTCTGTGTGCAGGGGCCAATGGTGTCAGGCAGCAGCCGCCCCGGCCCCTGCCTCGCCTTGCCCTGTGACAATGGCACCCCTGCCCTGCCTCGCCTTGCCTCACCTCACCCCGCAGGATGAGCCTCCTGCCCATCGCCCCACCTGCCAGAGACCCCCTGGATCTCCCCCAACCCTGCCCAGCCCTCACAGGTATCCCTACCCATGAGCAACATCAAGGTGACCACGCCTACCTTGGCCACACCCACCCAGTCTGCCATGACCACCACAGCCACACCCACCCCGTGAGCCACGCCCACCTGGCACCTGGCAATAAATAAGTGGGTTTGGGGTTGCAGTTTGGGCACTCAGTCTCTAAAAGTTTTGCCATCACTGGTCTAGTGGTTAAAGGCTTCAGGTTGGTCACCATCTCAAGCTACATCTACCTCAGTATCTTTTCTTGATAAAAAAATTGAATGCCAACGTATTTAAAAGACACAGAATTAAATGGCTTTCTAGCATCCAGATACAAAACCAAAAATGTGGTTTTGTATCCAGAATCTATTATCTTTGATTTTGGCCTTGTATACAAATGGGATACAATACCAAACACAGCTGCTAATTTTATGTTTTTACAGACTCCATTGCCTTCCTACATTCTGCATTAAAAGGTTTCAGTCCCCTCTGTGAAACAAATGTGAGAGTTTCATACCTCACTTTAGAGCAGAAAACGGCAGCCCTTCAACATAAGAATCACATCAGGGGTTCATCGTTAAAGTCAACTTATTATCATCGGCGTCTAAGTAAAGCCATTATATAAATTGATTAAAAGAAAGGAGAACAGAAAGATAATTGGTGTGTGGTGTGTTTGTGTGTTTGGGGAAAAAAAAGAGGGGGGGGTATTTCCAGCCCAATTTTGCTGGCATATGAAGCCTAACAGCTTTTGTCTCTGGTAATGTGGCCCACAGGGGAAAGAGTAAATTGCTGGCAATTTATTCCTTTTCAAGCAATATAACACATTTATCCTTTTCATTCTAACCTGCCAGCAGTTCACCCT
Source organism: Protobothrops mucrosquamatus (assembly GCF_001527695.2). Taxonomy (NCBI): domain Eukaryota; kingdom Metazoa; phylum Chordata; class Lepidosauria; order Squamata; family Viperidae; genus Protobothrops; species Protobothrops mucrosquamatus. The sequence goes on from NW_015387693.1 coordinate 251,231, forward strand.
ATTTCCTATAACATATACCATTACCTCTGTCCACTCAGAAGCCATTACGTCTGTCCACTCAGCCAAACAATACTTGAGGGTCCAAAATTGCTGAATTAATGTTTTCCATTATTTTTACTTTGCAAAGCAAGTGCCTTTTTTCCTTTTCCTTTCTTTCTCCTTTTAGACTCCCACAACAGCAGAAGTATTTTCTCATTTGTGATTTGGCAACACGGCTGGCAGGGTGCCTGTCATCTTTCATTTACCTTATGCTGTTGTCCTGCTTTTGCCTCAGGAAAATGGACAATAAAGAGCCGAGTCCCGCATGAAAGAAAAAGTGACATTTTTAAAGATGTTGATTCCTAAGTAGGGCCAGTGGTGTAAAGGAGAGAAACCATAAACTATAAAGTGAAAAAGGGTTGGGGTAGAAAATGAGGCCTTACGAAGTGACCTTGGACTCTTGTGTCAGAGAAATATAAAATGGAATTATGGATCTTGCATACGTGTCTGGGAAAATGTCTGCAATCAATAGGACTGTAGTGAAATAACCTGTTTAATTATCCTTACAGAACAACAGGATCATCCATAAACATTTAATTTCGCCCAATATGCTGGCTGGCAAATCCTGGGAGTTGAAGGCCGTGCATTTTTTTTTGTCAAGAAGTTTAATTAAAATATAGTGTCATATAAAGAACATATGAAGAATGGTTGCAGTAATTGGGTATGTCTAGTTTAATGAAAAGAAGGGCTAGGGGTGACATATAGCAGTGTTCCAATATCTCAGGGGCTGCCACAATGAAGAGGGGTCACCTATTCTCCAAAGCACCTGAAGGCAGAACAAGAAGCAATGGATAGAAATTAATCAAAGAAATAACAATTTAGAACTATGGAGAAATTTCCTGACAATTAGAACACTTAACCAGTGGAACGACTTGCCTCCAGAAGTTGTAGCTGCTCCAACACTGGAGGTTTTTAAGAAGAGACTGGACAACCATTTGTCTGAAATGGTATAAGGTCTCCTGCTTGAGCAGGGGGCTGGACTAGAATTTTTATACTTTGGCTCATCATAAGAATTTGTTTATTAATCATATTTCGATAACCATCCATCTCATAAGAACTAACTCTGGACAGTGAACAATAATCAATAAAACAACAACTATAAAAAAATCAATCATTATAAAATATTAAAAGTCATTATTAAAACACCATAAAAATTTTAAATATGTAAACCACACAGAAAGAATAGAAGTTCAACTACAATGGAGCCATCTAAGAATGTCTCCAGCAACTCAGGACCACCAGGCCTGGTGAGATAACCAAGTCTTGAGGGACTTCAGACTGATAACACGAATGGAGCTGACCTCACTTCGGTATGGGGCAGAGAATGCTCCATAGGCTGGGTGCCACAGTACAGAAGGCCCACCTCCTGGGACCCACTAAATGTAGTTCCCTAGCACACAACATTCCTTCTCTGCCCAATTTCTCTAAAACTGTTGCGAAAGGAATCTCTCCGCATAGTAAGTACTGGATTTACATTAATAAACTCTTTTGTTAAGTGTAATTATTGTGGTATCTTCTGCTGTGTAAACCACCTTCGATATCTGACTTGCAAATTCTAAACTCACCAGGAGCATCAAGGCTTAGGTTCTAGATAGATACCCATTTATATCCACAATAACATTAAAATGACAATATAGTATGTTACAACACTGAAGACAGCTGAAAGTTTAGTTTAATAGTCTGAGTATCCTATTCTTTGGGACCTACTGAAGAGAAAAGATTTCCGAAAATATTCAACACAATTATATTTACAAAACTGAGCACTTAAACAAGAGTCCAGCTTGCTAATTGCAAAGGAACCATTCTATATTCTTACTAGGAGTCTAGCTGAAACCCACTTATAGTTCTAACTCCCTTGATGATCCTCTAGGAAGAAAAATAAGTGAGAAATGTAGCTTTGCTTTCATGAATAAATATTTGTACAAGCCAGTGATCCTTTGCCTAGTAGAACTCTAGTCAGAACTTCATTCATTGATTGTAAAGCAAATACTAGATTGGATAAAATAAATATTGGACCGGCCTCTGGTTAGCCCTCTCTTAGGACTACAGGTTAGTGCTGTGATTTTGAATATCTGGAGTGGAATATTAGCCAACCAAGAAAATTGCATTCCTAATGGTACACATCTGTAGCCATGATATATATGTGTTTGTGTGAACAACTTGTTCAAGCATCATTTTTATAAAACTAAGACAAAGCTATGACAGTCAAATAAATAAAGTATGTGTGCTTTTTACACACAGATACAGTACATGTTGCTATAACTTGCATGCTATAGCATATGCCAGCCACGGCCTTATTTCACATGCCATCTGGATCCTTTTTTGCTGAGTTTTATACTAGAAAACTAGTCAAAAACAACAACTAAAATGCACAGAGAAGTTGCTGGCTGGATGTCAGCCTTTGAGGTGGTCCAGACAAAAAGCACAAATACTGCACTACCTTTATTGTAAGATTACAGTCACAGAATTTTGCAAGCCTGAAAGTGCTTCTTCCCTGCCAACTTCATAAAATGCAAGCCATTTAAGAGAGGAAGAAAACTAAAATTTAGTTCCTGCTATGGGAGAAGTTGTAGGAAATGACCAGGCTAAGCCTAATGGCAGAGTCAAACACATCCTCAGTTTGGCCTCTCTATGCCCCTGTAAGAGATCTAAGTTCAGCTCCCTTTGAAGTCCATTGACCCTTGTCTGGAGCCAATTCGCCTTGACCATTAGTCGTTCAGATTCTTGCGGATAGGTAGCATGAAATAAACTTGTAGTACTTTGGAACTCTATCCTGATTCCTGACTTCTTGAACCTGACAGCAGTCAAAATGAAAATAGAATGAATGTGTTCATACAAAGTAAGCTCAGAGTTATAGCACTTCTTCTACCCAACAATTTTATACTCCTTGTGGTCCCATATTCCATTAAAGATGGCAGACTCGGTAAAATGCTCTCTTGCCCAAGGATCTGCTGATATAGTTCTACAGAGGAATTGTTGGGTCTGTCATTTGTACCTCAGTAACTGTCTAGTTTGGCACAGGACAGGTACAGCTTCAACGGATAATTAGGACTGCAGAAAAAATATCTGCAACCAGCCTGCCTTCCATTGAGGATTTCATCCTGGACATAAACGATTTCAACTGCTCCCCTCAGGATGCTGCTATAGCGCATTGTATGCCAGAACAACTGGCCTCAAAGAGAGTTTTTCCTCCGTGCCATCACTCTGCTGAACACTTCATTCCCACAGCACTGAGTTAGGCCTACTGTAACAAATTTACCCATGTAGTAGGCTGTATTACTATTATTATCTTTCTCATCTTCTCATTTCTCATCTTTTCTCGTCTTCTCATCTTTCCAGCTATCTTCTTCTATTGGTATCTTATGATTTATCACTTATTTGTATCTTATGATTAGTGATTGTAACTATGATTTATGATCTATGACCTATCACATTGTTGTTGTATGTGTGTACACTGAACAGCTTATGCGCCAGAGACAAATTCCTTGTGTGTCCCATCACACAAGGCCAATAAAGAATTCTATTCTATTCTATTCTATTCTATTCTATTCTATTCTATTCTATTCTATTCTATTCTATTCTACTCCTTTTCTATCAGAACTATTTATAAGGCGCTTATCATGTATGTTGGCACTAACATATATTACTATGGTTGAGAGCTTATTCCGTCTTTAGCTCAATAAAAATAGCAAATCCCATCATGTTAGTGAGGGTTAGGAGTGGGAGCAGTATGAGAGAAACAAAAATGATTAATGATTATGTACAATCTGGCTCATTTTCTTGGGTGTGAATTTTAAGGAAGAATTTTTATCCTGCAGCCTGGTCCACCTCCTCCCCCCCCCCCCGCCAAAAAAAGGAGCATAGAAAAATAAATTTATGGAATCTGTGAAAGTATAACATCTTAAGATTAAATCTGCATGCTATATTCCATATACCTTTGCCCTTTTTATTATTAGCATTCATATCTCAAAAAGGAAATGGTGGTTACTCTAATTCTGCAATCATTTTAATTGCTAAGAAGACTATAATAAGCTGGCTTTGGATGCCAAAAATAACAGAGGATTGCTTCTAACAACTTAAGCTGCTACTGTAAATAGCTTCTACTGAAACTGAAAATATAGCTTGAAAATACACACAGTGGTTTAATTCATAGAGATGCTTGACATTAAGCCGAGTAATAAAATTGAGTTTCCAACATTCTTTCTCTTAATTTAATTGTTATTAAAATCAATAATCCAGATAAAAACATAAAACCAAAAACTTAACAGTCCAGGCTATAATATTTAATGATGCATTTTAATTACAGGAACACCAAAATTAGTCACAGTATTAGTAAGGTTAGCACTGGAATCAGAAAGTAGGAACTTTAGATAATAAAGACCTGTTTACCTTGCAAACAGTCTCAAAACAGGCGAAATGAAAGTATTTTGTATATTCCTATAGATACAGAACATCAGTACATGGCTAATTAGTTCAATTTCCTCTGAACCCCCAAGGGACTCTGGAATATCAGTCCAGTTGATTGAGTGAGTGAGTGAGTGAGTGAGTGATTGATTGATTGATTGATTGATTGATTGATTGATTGATTGATTGATTATGTGCCATCAAGTTGTTTTCCAACTCCTCGCAATCACTTAAATAGATTTTCTCTGTGACTATCTATCTGTTGTGGAATGTAATCTGGATTTCCAAGAGGGAGGGGTTCCATTCTAGAGAACCAAGAAACAACCAAGTTTAAATAGTTTTGGTGGAAAAAAGATGGCTAAGATAGCTCCTCTGTAGACATTCTCAGAGTATATCTTTAAAGAAACAAATAATTGCTTTAATTTGGCAAGATTTGTGACTATGGATGGGGAACCATAAAGGAAACTGCTTAAAAGTAGTTCTGCATGTTTTGGGGGTATTCCTCTAACCTGTTCTTTCAAGTATCCCAACATGCATTCATCGCCACTGTGAGCAGAAGCATAGATGGTAACTAAGCTGGAGATGTGGAGATGTTAAATATTAGGCCAGCACCAAAATCCATTTGGTTGTTGCTGCATGTTATCTATCCTTACAGGAACAAATATCTGGCCTTTTCCTAATCCAGGATAAGAAGGAAACTAGTTGAGCATCCATAAAGATGTTAGCTTGGACTCAATAGCATCCTTCCAGCTAGGAGAATACAAGGGGTAATAGGCCAGGTGGGAACTAAATCTTTAGGGAATAACTTCTTCAAGCCGTGACACTTTTCTAGGCATTTAACCTCACATCGGAGGGTACTGTTACTCGCACATCTCCAGGCAACAAAAATGGCCCTCAAACATGGGTTTGTACCATTTCCACCATATTCTTGTTATATAGATTCCCTCTTGCATTCTCTATAAAATCTGTGCCTGCATTTGGGTTTCAAAAAGTTTAACGCATCAAGAACTAACTCTCCATCCTGGAAGAAAAGAAGTAAATAGCAACCAGAATGTAATGTCACTTAAGAGGCATCATAATGATACAACTTCTATAGTCCTTGGCATTAACAATATCTCCAAGATATAAAATGGTGTTTTTCGTTTACTTTATTTATTTAAAAGGAGAAATTTTATTTCTCCTTCTAAAACACGTTTTCTGTTCAGCTGCTTTTCCAAAGGTCTTGATTTTGGATTTTGGATCATTGATTCTTAGCTTCTTTTGCCCATACTAGAAAATGAAGAAGTTTCACTGTTCTTCTGGAGTTTGGAAACATTGTGTCTAGATTTTCTAATTCTATGTGTACTATCAAAATAACTAAACCTTTACTACTGGAGAAAAGAGGATTCTGTTCTTCCACGTCCTCCAAGTATTGGATACTTATAAAATAGTCCCATACAGTAAGAATTAATATTTTTGTATATATATATTGTTTCACTCTCTGCTTCCCCCAGGCTGGATATTCTTTAATTATCCGGACTTCAACTACGGTAGTGTTCTGATCAATATTTCTTCTGGCTGGGAATTCTGGGACTTGGAGTCTGCAGATGTGAAGTTTGCACAAATTAGTACAGTTACAGTAGTGGCCAAAATTGTGGAAACCTTTTGGGAAAAGTGTACAGTAGAAATGCCACCTTTGATTAAGTTTCCACCCATTTTTCTTCTAATTTATTTATAAACTGTAGCCTTGTTCATTTAATAATACTATTTTACATCGCTTTCTGGGCAACCAGTCAACTCTTTGCACCATTACTTTAATTTTATTACATTTTACAAGCTCACTAAATGAAAGAACACCAAAAAACCCCAACTAACGTGATAGCGATCACATAACACACTGACAAATGTCCTCCTCTCAGCTTCAATACATGACATCAATAACTGAATCCTACTGTGATCGGATTGGCTCATTGCCAAAACAAGATGGGCTCTCTAAACACTCATGCTCATTGGCTACAATCAGATGAAGGAAAGCTACTTGATATCAACCTAAGCAAATTGTGCTTCCTTTTTCTGGTTATTTGGCTATAACTTTTCATAGAATACAGTACAGATAATTGAGCAAACTTGGTTGCATTACATTCTTGATTAAATTATCTTTCCGTTGATATATAATTTTATGGTACTACTCCAAAGAAAAAGTGGTATTATTAGCCATCAAACCTCAAAAATACACTTTTCCCAAAAGGTTTCCACAATTTTGGCCACTACTGTAGTTTGTGAAATAGATTTTTTTTCTAATTTATTAAGGTTGCATTTTCAAATTTGTTATGCTGTGCTTACTCATATCCCGGGAGTACATACTTCTTAAATATTTTACTGCTTTACTTGACTTTAAAAACTACTATGAAAATTCAAGTACCTGATAAGTATTCCTTGACCATATTTCTATCCATCTCAGATTTCAGTCCTGCACTTCAGTTTTCTTTTCACAGTGGCCTAATTTGTTCAGGCTTCTTGTCCATATTATCAGGCCTCAAAAACTGGAACTCATTAAAAAAAACCTAATCAGGTATGCCCCTGGTCATATTCCCTAGCCAGCCATGCTGGGGAATTCTGGGAGTTGAAGTCCACAAGTCTAAAAGTTGCTAAATTAGGAAAGCCCTGATCGAGCCAAATCTTCAGCAGAAGCCCCGACTAAATTAGTCAAGAAGCTCTTCAAAGCTTCTGAAATCCAGTGAAATCCCTCACCTTCTGGGGACAGCCCTTTTAATATGTCACTGATTATGACCTATAAGGCAGTGATGAATCTTTGCTCCAAGCTTGAGCCTGAACAGGAAATGATTTAACTTTGTATGTCTTGGGAGACTAAAAGAATGGGAATATGTAATCTCACTCTTTGGCCTCTAGAAATGACTAATTTTGTGGCTGATTGTGGTCTTCATATAGGGTTTTTTTCTGAAAAAGGTAAGAAACCACATTATTTCTTTTTAACAGCCTTGCACTGGGATGGAATTGGGGCAACTGAATGGAGCTGAGCATATACTGGCTAGATGCTCTTCCTGACACCTATGCAGAGCTCACAGCACACATTTTCTGTAAAATATCTGCCACTACCTAGAATTAAACTCACAGCTTCCTGATTGTGGACAATCACTTAGATATGAGCCAGCAGTGTGCTGCAGCTGCCAAAAAGGCCAACACAGTGCTAGGCTGCGTTAACAGAGAGATAGAATCAAGATCACGTGAAGTGTTAATACCACTTTAAAATGCCTTGGTAAGGCCACACTTGGAATACTGCATCCAGTTTTGGTCACCACGATGTAAAAAAGATGTTGAGACTCTAGAAAGAGTACAGAGAAGAGCAACAAAGATGATCGGAGGACTAGAGACTAAAACATATAAGGAATGTCTAGTTTAATGAAGAGAAGGACGAGGGGGGACATAATAGCAGTGTTCCAATATCTCAGGGGCTGCCACAAAGAAGAGGGAGTCAAGCTATTTTCCAAAGCGCCTGAAGGCAGGACGAGAAGCAACGGATGGAAACTGATCAAGGAGAGAAGCAACCTAGAACTAAGGAGAAACTTCCTGACAATTAACTAGTGGAACAACCTGCCTCCAAAAGCGGTGAATGCTCCAACACTGGAAGTTTTTAAGAAAAGACTGGACAGCCATTTGTCTGAAATTGTATAGGGTTTCCTGCCTGAGCAGGGGGTTAGACTAGATTACCTCCAAGGTCCCTTCCAACTTTATTATTGTTGTTGTTATTGTTGTTGTTGTTGTGAAGCAAGAGTTCCACCTTTAGGCTACCATGCTGCTCCAGAGATGAAACCAGATAATTTTAGCAATTATGTCCCCCAAATTTGGCAGCAAGACTTGGAGTCATATGTTGTGGATCCATTGGCTGATATATCTCCTTTGGGACATCTGGCTAGTCCCTGTAAGAAAAAGCTGATGGAACAAACAGTAGTAATCTGATCCTTATACTATTATTGCTACTCTCTAACTGCAACCATAGAATTTGCATGTGGCTGAATTATTTATCATAGCCATGTTTCATACACTGCAGTTAGTAAATCATCTGGTTAATGCTGCTTAATGCTGAACTTGGTTGGTGTTTTTGTGGTTTGTAATCTTATGCAAACCTGCCCGTTGATTTTTTTTTTTTTACCTTAGTGCATTTTTACTTAATGCATTGAAAAGCCCAGTGGTTCAGAAACTGTGTTTAAGTACATTATGTAAACACAATAAATCACTATGGAACAAGCATAGTGGAAAAGTAGGGAATATAAGGTTCTAATCTTCGTATCTGTGGAGAAAACTTTGAGCCTGGAAGTGATGCCCGGTCCAGAATTAGGCATTCACTATCTTGTAATTTTCCCTAACTATGAGTCCTTAATCTTCATTTAATAGCCTATCTATTCCAAGTTGCTTGGGAAAAGGCTTATGTCCTATACCTGTTGGATTATTTGTCTATTTAGTCAGTGAACATAAAATATAGAATAATACAGTTGGAAGGGATCTTGGAGGTCTTCTAGTCCAATCCCCTGTCCAAGCAGGAGACTCTATACCAGACATGTCAAACTCGCAACGTCACGTGACATCACACGACGTATCGGAGCTTTTTCTCCATTGCTGGCAATGGGGTGGGCGTGGTTTCCTTGTGATGCGTCCGGCCCATGGGCCGGCAGTTTGACACCCTGTTATATACCATTTCAGAGAAATGATTGCCCAGTCTCTTTTTGAAAGCTTTCAGTGATGGAGCACCCACAACTTCTGGAGGCAAGTTCCATTGGTTGATTGCTCTCACCCTTAGGAAATTTCTCCTTAATTACAGGTTGCTTCTCTCCTTGGTTAGTTTCCATCCATTGTTTCTTGTCTTGCATTTTGGTGCTTTGGAAAATAGGTTGACCCCCTCTTCTTTGTGGCAGCCTCTCAGATATTGGAACACTATCATGTAGCCGCTAGTCCTTCTTTTTAGTAGACTAGATATACTCAATTCCTGCAACCATTCTTCATATGTTTTAGTCTCCGGTTCCCTAACCATTCTTTTTTCAGAATAGCGTTGTCTGTATGGTCTGGTATGGAGCATTTTCTCTTAATGTGCTAATGCTTCTCTGGGGAAAGTCCATTTTTGAAGATAAATATATCAATTAGCTAGCTAAAGGAGAAGCTACACAGGTAGACCATGGATAACAGCAATTGGAGCCAGAATTACTGTTATTTGTAAAGCGCAATGTCATGTGACTATGCCACTCAGCAATTGCAGTTCCAATAACCCTCGTTGCCCTCATTAAGGAAGAACCACATGGGTCACTAAGTGAGGACCTCAGGCAACTGCAGCTTCTGACTTCCTGCCAGCTTCTCCCCTGACTTTGACTGCAAGAACATTGTGATGGCTGGAACTCTGATGACCAGTTATAAATCTCCCTCGTTCAGTGCTGTCATACATTTGAATAGTCACTGAATAATGGACATAAGCTGAGGACTATGTATAAAATATGTAGAATATTTATAAGTTCTGGATCACCAAATCCAACCCAAACAGCCTGTAGCAATTTGTCCTTTTGAAACTCTCTTTTTCATTCCTTGCTTGAATGCAAAAAAAAAAAAACCACAAACCTTTGACAAAAAGCATCTGTCTGGGAAATGAATTATTTCTGTGTGTTGTCAAATGCACAATCTGTCTGCGTTTTCTACAAAGAGAATATAGGTTTGAAAAGATGGCTGTGCAAATGAGCTTGCTGCTTGACATGGGCACAAACAACTCTTTACCGCTAGGAAAACTCAAGGCTGCCATCAAAATAATCGCCAAATTTTCATACCAAGAAAACAACCCTTCCCATTTTAAGAGATGTTGTACACAATGCTTGCTGAAGGCATAGCAATGCAGGAACTATTTTCATGCTTGCCATTTCAAACAACGCGAAGTGGTCTTTCAATATTGTGCTCTGTGTCATACAAATGATGAGAGGTGAGCTTTCGCGTTTCAGATTTAATTTTGCACTCAAGAAGGGTTTTTAAAGGGTTTTATTTGCAGGATTGTTGCAAGGTTGAAAAGGTGAAGGGACGTATGTAACCCTAACCCTAACGCTTGGATGAGGGATAGGATAGAAATTAAATAAATAACACAAAAGAGGGTAACTTAATTCTTTTGCAACTGCAACACAAAATGCTAGAGGACATTGTTAGACCAGTACAGTAATGGAATTGTTTGAGTGTCAGTTATTTGCTTTCTTTTGGGAAAAAAAAGTATGTTTAAGCATCATAAATAGAATTAAAGATAGTGACTTACTTGACTTACAAGTATAAATGAACCCAGTTGTAAGTCATGCTGATTATTAAGTGGGTCACCATGTGATCATGTACCATTTTTACAACTTTTTTTGCAGTGTTCATTAAGAAATGCAGCAGTCAGAAAGTATTAGAATAGAATAGAGCTGGAAGGTACCTTGGAGGTCTTCTAGTCCAGCCCCCTGCTCAAGCAGGAGAACCTATACCATCTCAGACAGGTGATTGTCCAGTTCTTAAAAATTTCCAGTGATGGAGCACCCACGATTTCTGGGGCTGTTCCACTGGCTGATTGTCCTCACTGTTAGGAAGTTTCTCCTTAATTCCAGGTTGTTTCTCTCTCTGATCAGTTTCCAACCATGGTTTTTCGTCCTTCCCTCTGGTGCTCTGGTGAACAACCTGGCCCCTCTGCCTTATGGCAGCCCCTCAGATCCTGGAACACTGCTATCATGTCTCCCCTATTTCTTCTTTTCTTTAGACTAGCCAAACCCAAGTCCCTCAGCCGTTCTTCGTATGTTTTAGCCTCCAGGCCTTTGATCATCTTAGTTGCTCTTCTCTGAATTTTTTCCAAACTCTTAACATCTTTTTTGTGATATGGTGACCAAAATTGGCTGCAGTATTTGAGGTGGAATACTGCAGTATTCGAGTATATGGAATGGAAGGCTGAGTCAACTTTGAGCTGGTCAGGATTGAACACTTGGCAATAGGCAGAATTAGCCTGCAATACTGCATTCTAACCACTGCACCACCAGGTCTCTTAAATGCTTGTTTCCAGCAAAAATATCATAAATCACAGTCATGTGACTGCAGGACACGGCAGGCATAAATGTAGGCTAATTGCTGAGTGTCCGAAATGCGATAATGTGACCTGGGTGGTGGCCATTGGAACTTTTAATCTGAGTTGTAAGTAGCCCTGTGGTTGCCTGTCGTAACGTTAATCAGTCACTAAGTAACTGGTCATAAGCAGAGGAATTCTAAAATGATTGGTCAAAATGTTCAAATATTAAAACCTGTAGAAAATTAATATCACCCCAACTTGAGTAGGAGCGGAATACATTTGTAATATCTCTTGCTTTTCCTCACTTTTATTAAGAAAGAAACACAACCAGGATGAGTCATCAATCTTCTAATCACATGTTTCTCAGTTTTAGGTCCCAAAATTCATAGTTCATTTTAATGTATTAAGTGTCTGGCATCTTTTTATTTTTTAGATGTTTAAACATTTATTTTAGGTTATCTATTTATTACCATTCTAATTACTCATTCTGTACAAATCTTGCCATCTCTGGCTGACTTTTTCAAATATTTTTGTGAAGGACATTATTATAAAAAAATAATGTTATGAAATTGATTTTTCATGTTATTTTCCCATGTGTAAAAGTAAATGTGCAGATTGCTGGATTCTTCTTGGGAATATTACTAGAGAACGTGCAGTTTGACTCAATGGTGCAGGCATCTTTTCAAAAATGCATAAATAATAACACTGGTCAACATTTTCCGGGATTGCCAGATTTAATGAGTTCAGTAACCTAATTTCATGATAACCTAGTGTTCCTTTGGAGTCTGATGAAAGAATTAAATTTGGGGATGTTGTAGACAATCTTGGTCTACACAGGTAATGGTACATGTTCCTTCATTAAACCAGGAAGTGTATCTTTTGCTAAGCTAGATGATTACCATGTTTATCTTGAATTCTCATGAACTTGTAGGAGGCAGTGGCATCCCAGCCAAATATTAAGGAACAACTTAAGACAACCTCTCCTCCAGTTGAAGATGATGAGTTATGGAGTCCAGGTCCAAGAGACCAAAAGCAATAGAAGCTTCTAGGGTGAAGAAATAGTATGAGCAGGCACGATAAGAATTTCTCCAACAAAGTTACTAGCTACATCAAGGAGGAAAGCCCTGTTCTGCAGATTTAAACCTGCCCCCTGAGCTTCTTCAGTATCCTTTACAGTTTTCACTGGATCCTGAATATCATAGATCTTTTTCTTGCATCCAAAACTATGTACCAGGATCCATTGACTTTCTCTTCTTTTTGACCATCGAAGTAAGAAAAACCTGTCTACAAAGAGCAGAATTTGCTACCTGCAAGGACTTACTGCCCTCAGGTTTTCTACTCAGTATCTTTTGTTTTGCTTTGTTCTTTTTCCTCAACATTAGGCCAGCACTGCCAATTACTTAAGAGTGATTGATAGCAGTTGTGGCTTCCAAATAGGACAGATTGCAAGTAAGGTTCTAATCACTTTTGGCAATAAAATAGAGGAGTTATGATAAGCAAAGGCAGTGCTTTTTTTGTAAAAACAAAAGGTGCCAGAACTCACACACATCATACAATCCACCATGCCTACCCTACAAGGTTCCATCCCAAAAAGGTGCCGGAACTCCGTTCTGGGCATTTTGTGACAAAAAAAGCCCTGAGCAAAGAAGATGCTATGAGCACAGATGACTTGGCATCTGTAGTTGCTGGGCAAATACAGTTTTTAGCAGGTTCCTTACTTCACGGGAAGATTCCAAACTGTTAATCAACAACAACAACAAATTAGAACTAAGCAAAGACATTTCTCTGTCTTTCTGAATCAAAAGGTGTTGTGTATGAAAAGGCTTCCCTTCCATTCTATCCCAACAGGAGCAATATTTCTTATCGGCTTGATAGCAGTGGTTAATGTTAAGTAAGTTCTCCTCATTTGTTCATTCAATTTTTACGGTCACTCATTTGCAGAATGACTGAGTTTGGCGAAGTCTAGTTCTGAACAACACACTGAATTTTATAGCCCAACTAAAATGGATGTATGAAGATGCTTTCGAAGCAGCTTCAAGAAATTGGAAGATAAAGTATCTGAAACAGAGAAACCACCTTGTAGAAAGGATACATGCATGAATTTTAGCTTCTAGCAGGAGTTTAGCTGGAGATAAATTTGCCCTTACAAATCAAGTTCAAAACTGCAGGCTGAAATTTCAGTGAATTTGTAAGGGCCCAATTGTCACTTAATAAGTCTTATGTTGTACTCAATGGATGATTGGAAGAATGAAGGAGATTTTTATCACCATGAAATGTATGGAAACAAGAAAATAATGATTGAGACATTCCTAAGATTGCGACTTGTGCCCTTAGAAGACTCTCCTTAATAATGTTTTCTGGAATGCTCTAAATCAGTGTTTCTCAACCTTAGCAACTTTGAGATGTATGGATGTCAACCCCCAGGGAATTAAAATCCATATATCTTCAAGTTGTCAAGGATGAAAAACACTGCTCTTGATTGTTCCTTAATTGAATACTTGTATGAATGGCTGATAAATTTCATTGGTTCGTTAGATCATTAGCAGCATATCTGAGTTGTGTTTTACCACCTTCAGGTTCATTATCTGTATGCCAAGGTGAAAAACTCAGTCTACAACAGATTGGAATATTGCAGTTGGCATCCAGAAAAAAAAAGTTCTTCAAAAGAGATGATGCTTTTGTAGGAAGAAAATACAGGTGTATAAAAGATATACTGAACGTTTTAGTCTTTGCCAATTATTACAACTGCATCATTCCCAACTTCTCCAAGAACATGATACCTCTTTCCAATTTGCTGTAAACCAAATTTCAGTTCCATGACGTAGAGGCTCTCCAACTATTTCACCATCTGAAACAAACCTTTATCTCTTGGCCAATTCTATGTTACCAGGATCCATTCCTGAATGGTGGGGAATGGAAGGATTTACATTCCTTGCAGTCATCTAGTTGTTAGCATTCTTTGTGAGAGTCACTGAGGCCACTTGGAGATTTATCTGTACCCTCAGAGTCACCTGAATAGTGCAAATGGGTGTGGAACCTTCTTGGAACTGCTGAAAGGACTATGTTGTAAACAGGAGATAGGTGGTGTCGTGTCTCTCCCCCTCTGTTGAGAGAGAGCTGTTCAGTCTTAATGTTGATGGCCTCTTTGACCCCTTTTTCAAACTAGCAGTCCTTTCAGTGCAGAATGTGGACTTTGTCTCTCATTCCTATGGGATCAATGCTATGATTGATAGCAATTATGGCTCTAAACAGAACAATGACACATAGCAAAAAGCACCACAGTGATGTTGGTATCTGCGTCGTTACTATTTTGTTCATTAGGGCAAATCAGACGTTGTGGTCAACAGCTGAAGTCGGTGGTTCTGAGCTTCGATTCATTTTGCATCTTCTATGCTCCGTGATGGTGATGAAATGTTGGCACCTTCTTAACCTGCATGCAATTTCTTTGTAGGAATAAAAACAGCTGCAAACCTCACTGCATATGTTGATTTTCTTCATCTGTAAAAGCGTTATGCCTTCTGTTAACAGTATTCTTATTTTTTTCTTTCTGCATTCATTGCAATTCATGCGTTTTTTCTCTTTCTGCATTTATTGCAATCGTGCATTTTTTTCTCTTTCTGCATTCATTGCAATTCACGTTTAGTAGCTGTATATGTTGCAGTCCATAACTCCAAGAATCTCCTCTCTTTCCGACTATGAAAATCAGAAGGTTATGTTTCGCAGAGTTGGGATGATGTTGATTACTCAACGAAACAACTGATCAGCTGAAAGCAGGAAAGTGCTTCCCCATTGGAGAAGGATGTAATTTGAACATTGTCAGAGGCAATTGAATTATTTGTTCATTAGGATGTGGCTCCCCCTCCTCATTTCTCGGAGTGCGCTCTTTTGCCACATTAACTGAAGCATTTGCCTTGGAGAATAGGTGCATAAGGAGGTTGCTAACTGTACATAACAAGTTGCTAATCATGAGGACATTATAATGGCTTTTTCATGGTCCATTGTCATTTAGTTATCTACATGCAATGGCTACCCTCTATGTGCAAATGTCCCCATTAGCATGGGGGCATAAAAGGCCAACCTATTTATTTTGCAGTGTGCAATTGATGCCGAGGTAAAAGGGCTAAGTACACATTACAGGCTAATGTGGTTAACGCTGTTCCAGTCCTGGTTTTTTAATCACTGAAACATCTTCAGCAGTAGGCAATTTAGGGCAGACAGGTAGCAGAGGTGCTTAACTGATTCCTGGTTTTGTCAGTCTTGCCTTTGCCACTTGAATTTTTGGGTCCCCTAATAGAATGGCAGAGAACATCCGAAATTCAGGACACAAAATCCATTTTGGCTAATCAGATTCCAGCAGAATCTTAAGGAAAACTTCCTAAAGTTAAGACCTCTTTGCTAGTGGAACCAGTGAGATGGAGAAGTGATGGACTTCCTCTTTGCTGGATTTTTTTTTAGAAACCAGAGGGAATCTTTCAGGTCTAAATACATTTAGATTCTTGTGCTAAGTAACATGGGCTAAACAACCAATTCTGACTCTGATTCTATGACTCTTCACAGCTAGTCTTCGACTTAGGATCAGAAGTCAGCCTGAAATTTTTGTTGCTAAGCAAGACAGTTGTTAAGTGAATTTTAAATGAGGAGCACGTCTTCTGAAATTGAGCCTTTTATTCTGATTTAAGGAGATGGCTATACAGCCATTTGGTAACTTGTCTTCCTGAAGAATTTATGGTTCAGAAAAATAATGAATGTCTTTGCTCACTTCCCATTTTCTTAAATTAATATGTCTGTATGTATGTCTCTCTGTGTCTGTCTGTCTGTCTGTCTGTCTGTCTGTCTGTCTGTCTGTCTGTCTGTCTGTCTGTCTGTCTGTCTGTCTGTCTATCTATCTATCTATCTATCTTGTAGATGAGATAACAACAACAACAACAACAACAACAATAATAATAATAATAGTTGGAAGGGACCTTGGAGGTCATCTAGTCCAACTCCCTGCTCAGGCAGGAAACCCTATACCATTTCAGACAAATGGCTGTCCATTCTCTTCTTAAAAACTTCCAGTGTTGGAGCATTCACCGCTTCTGGAGGCAGGTTGTTCCACTGGTTAATTGTTCTAACTGTCAGGAAGTTTCTCCTTAATTCTAGGTTGCTTCTCTCCTTGATTAGTTTCCATCCATTGCTTCTTGTCCTGCCTTCAGGTGCTTTGGAAAATAGCTTGACTCTCTCTTCTTTGTGGCAGCCCCTGAGATATTGGAACATGGCTATCATGTCCCCCCTCATCCTTCTCTTCATTAAACTAGACATATCTAATTCCAGCAACCATTCCTTATATGTTTTAGCCTCCAGTCCCCTAATCATCTTTGTTGCTCTTCTCTGTACTCTTTCTAGAGTCTCAACATCTTTTTTACATCGTGGTGACCAAAACTGGATGCAGTATTCCAAGTGTGGCCTTACCAAGGCATTGTAAAGTGGTATTAATACTTCACGTGATCTTGATTCTATCCCTCTGTTAATGTAGCCTAATGCTGTGTTGGCTTTTTTGGCAGCTGCAGCACACTGCTGGCTCATATTTAGGTGATTGTCCACTAGGACTCCGAGGTCCCTCTCACAGTTACTACTATTGAGCAAGGTACCCCCTATACTATACCTGTGGATTTGGTTTTTCTTGCCTAAATCATTGGGTTTTGTCTGTGTGTAGTAATTCAAGATAGATGACCTGTGGGGTCCTTGGTGCTCTCTGGTTGTTTTCTTGCAGACATTTCATTTCCCAACTAGGCAACATCTTCAATGATATGAAGGAATTCATATCATATGGTAGGAATTCAACTATCAAAAAATCTAAACCTATGTCCTTCCTGTAACTAGGGCCTGGAGGTGAGTTATCTCAACTCATCATTCTTCTAAGCTAAAATCACTCCCACCATTTGATTATTTTAGTTGTGTGTTTTTAATAGGTCAGATTAACATATGGCATTCTGGTGAACAGAATGTGTTTGTGTCTCTGTGTGTGTGCATTTGTATGTGTGTGTGATAGGAATAGTTTATTTAAGAAGCATCTGTAATCAAACAAGGAGAGAATGAATCAAAAATGAATGGGTTCTGAATTACTTTGGACTGGACACAAAAATGACCAGTTCAAAGATAGTTACTTTGTTGCAGTTTGACCATACGAGAGAATATTCAATCTAATTTTAATATAGAGAGAATAAATGAGGATCGAATTTTGAAAAACAACATGAAGGAAAAAAGAAAAGGGAAAAGATTGATAAATCTGGTTGGATGGCGTTATTGAGACGCTCAAAAAGAGGTAGAATAGAGAAGCTTAGAAAACAGGAAAAAAATAATGTGGGACTCAATATATGGTTATGCTGGAACTGTGTTAAGTAGAGAAAGATATAGAGATTTCTAGTGAATGATGCTGGCATAACCCAGATATAGTTAAATTTATTTTCCTTTACTCTTATTTCATCCTTTAATATCTATGACTGATTATTTCTTAGCCCCTTTCTGCTTTTTCCCCCCTAACACACACACTCCTAAAAGGAATAGTGTGATGGGTAAGTATGCATGTTGGATTTTTTTAGATCTCCTTTTTAACAATGC
>NW_015387693.1:272381-274246 GCF_001527695.2 Protobothrops mucrosquamatus
AATGCGGCAAGGACAGGAGCTCACCCCATCATTTGGCATTCGGGGCCCCGGGTCTCAAACCTTTCTAGCATCTTAATCGCTCCAAGCTCAAGAAGTTAACTGCTGAACCACCACAATGCCTCAATTTATAGTGGAGGGAGATACTATGAAGCTTTCCTTCCACAACAATTAAAAACACATGCACACACCATCATCAGATACATGCCAGAATGCCTATTCCATAGACATAATATTTCAAGTACTGCAAACACTTAGCTCTTCTATTAGAAAGTAGAAGGTATCACCTGCTTGGACCATGGTTGCTTTATTAAAACACACAGATGGAAGAGCGGGTGATGACATTACTGTTGAAAGTACCATATGTAGACAAACAGAGAGGCAGGCTTGAGAGTAACTCCAAGTTTGGACACCAATGGAACGTGGCGATAACCTGAAAGAAAACCAAGAAGACAACAATGCAAGCACATCAAACAAAACTTACCACCCACATGGACTTACTGAATTAGGTGGATCAACAGTCTGACTTTAGCAACTTCCTAATGTTCTGTGTTTAGCTTCTGGATTGGTAAACCTGTTATTACAGTATCCATGCATCTCACATCAAATAAGAATGCAGCCAGGCAAATAATCTCTTTATTGATCTTCTCCTTACAACCAAGCATAAGCCAAAAGGCACGCAGGCCTTTTATAGAGTCCTGAACCCGGACAGTGTCAGCCAATAGCAAGCTGGCTATTTTCGCACCTTGCGCATGCACGCAAGGCTGGCGACAGCCAGTCTGGCCCCGGGCAGCTTTTGGTCTGCCCAGGGCCATTTGCAACATTTCTGAGCCTGCTGAATGCTTCAGCAGGCTAAGGACACAACACGTTCCTTGGTGCTCTCTGAGCTTGGTTGTTTTCTTGCAGATATTTCATTACCCAACTAGGTAACATCATCAGTGCTAGAAGGGACTGGGGTTTGCTCTCTGTCTATATACAGGTGACTTGACCTATCAGCGTTGGTACGAATTGTCTATGAATTGCAGAACTTTCAATATACAGTCAGAGGTAACTTTCATTGTAACATGGGATGGTTTCAGGCATGCCTTTTTTTCCTGTAAGAAGGAAGAGTGAAGGGTGGAGAGGAAGCAGAAAACTGGAGAAAGTCAAAGATGGAAGATGCTGATAAGATCCTCAAAAACAAAGAGGTGAGAAATTTATTGAACAAAGGAAATGCAAAATCAGTGCATGGATTGATTGAATCAAGAATGGTTTGCAAGGATAGAAAGATTTGGAGAAATATGGTCTTGCTATAAGCTAGACTTAATTACACAGATAATCCTTGTTTAGCAACCACGATTGGGACTAGCAACTTGGTCATTAAGAGAAGCAGGTGCTAAGTGAAGCTGCAACTGTGTTTATAACCTTACTTCGGTTTTCCTTTGCTTTACAGACCTGTGAGTGTCATAAATGTGACTGGTAAAAAGTTATTTTCTTTTTCACCATTACAAGTGCAAACAATTGCTATATGAGAAAGTTACTAAATGAGGACTTCCCACATTTCCTCTTCTTTTTCTTATTATCTGCTTTTAATTTATACTGCTTACTATTTCTTAAGGTTTTTTCCTAAGCTTTTCATAGTATTTCTTAGCCTGAAAGGAAACAGCATGATGGATAAGATATACGTATACAAGGATGGATCAGAATGCCCACAGTCCAGATATGTTTAAGCTATTTAAAAACAGTATTTTAAAATCAAACTGCCCTAGGAGCTGATACAGAGGAATTTTTTGAGCCTGTCATTTGTACCTCTATAACTATCTGGTTTGACACAGCAACCAAACAGGACAAGTACAGACTTCAATGGATAGTTAGGACTGCAGAAAAAA
>NW_015387693.1:276535-280765 GCF_001527695.2 Protobothrops mucrosquamatus
TTTGAAAAAGGGGAGACAAGCTGTTTTCCTGCAACTCCCGGAGGGATCATTTCTAGATGAGTTGATGGCTGGAAACTGGAAACTGGTTTGACTTCAGAAGGCTCCGCTTTAGAACAATGTCTGTATATTAAATATGGTCTGACGTTTTCCTATTCTCTAAATTATTATTAATAATAATAATAAAGTTGGAAGGGACCTTGGAGGTCATCTAGACCAACCCCCTGCTCAGGCAGGAAACCCTATACCATTTCAGACAAATGGCTGTCCAGTCTCTTCTTAAAAACTTCCAGTGTTGGCGCATTCACTGCTTCTGGAGGCAGGTTGTTCCACTGGTTAATTGTTCTAACTGTCAGGAAGTTTCTCCTTAGTTCTAGGTTGCTTCTCTCCTTGATTAGTTTCGACCCATTGCTTCTTGTCCTGCCTTCAGGCACCTTGGAAAATAGCTTGACTCCCTCTTCTTTGTGGCAGCCCCTGAGATATTGGAACCCTGCTATCATGTCCCCCCTCATCCTTCTCTTCATTAAACTAGACATACCCAATTCCAGCAACTGTTCCTTAGATGTTTTAGCCTCCAGTCCCCTGATCATCTTTGTTGCTCTTCTGTGTACTCTTTCTAGAGTCTCAGCATCTTTTTTACATCGTGGTGACCAAAACTGGATGTAGTATTCCAAGGGTGGCCTTACCAAGGCATTGTAAAGTGGTATTAATACTTCACGTGATCTTGATTCTATCCCTCTGTTAATGCAGCCTAGCACTGTGTTGGCTTTTTTGGCAGCTGCAGCACACTGTTGGCTCATATTTAAGCAATTGTCCACTAGGACTCCAAGAGCCCTCTCACAGTTACTACTATTGAGCAAGGTACCCCCTATACTATACCTGTACATTTGGTTTTTCTTGCCTAAATTCAGATTATAGTTTCTTTCTTTGGTTGTGATATGTATTATATCTTGTCTACTGATGAGCTAAAGGCAGGAATAAGGTTTTCTGATGCTTACTGTACAGCTAATTCTAGAAGATCAAACACCAGTAGATCTGTAAGTATTATAACAGATACAGGCAGCCCAAATAACTAGGTATCAATATGTGATCACTTAAGGCAGTGTTTCTCAACCTTGGCCACTTGAAGATGTCTGGACAGAATTCCCCAGAAGGCTGGGGAATTTGGGGAGTTGAAGTCCTGACGTCTTCAAGTGGCCAAGGTTGAGAAACACTGACTTAAGGGATCAGTAGCTACAATAATCCATTATACTACAATGTGCGTGATTATAAACAAGAACCACAACTGGTGGGGTTCCTTATCAGAATATAGAATCTAGGCTTAGCATCCTTCACAACCTCTTAGCTCTTTAACTGTTTGGCTACATTGTAAGCCAACGCACATAGTTAGAAAATCTTCTGTAGAACACAATCTCAGAACATGAAGTCCCTTACATATGAACGACAATCTGTGGTACAAAAGATTAAAAATAATGTTTTAGTTTAGGTTAAACAAAACATAGCCAGAACAACTTCCAGCATCCCTCACGAAGTTTGGTCTAGTGCAGGGGTCTTCAAACTCGGCCCTTTTATGACTCATGGACTTCAACTCCCAGAATTCCTCAGCCAGCATGCCTGGCTGAGGAATTCTGGGAGTTGAAGTCCATGAGTCATAAAAAGGCCAAGTTTGAAGACCCCTGGTCTAGTAATTAAGGCACCAAGCTAGAAACTGGGAGAGTGTGAGTTCTAGTCCCTCATTGTTCCTTGTCTGGTCTTTGGTGCTTTGGAAAATAGGTTGTCCCCCTCCTGTCTGTGACAGCCTCTCAAATATTGGAACATTGCTATCATGTCACCCCTGGTCCTTCTCTTCACTAGAGTAGCCATGCCCAGTTCTTGCAACCATTCTTGCAATGGAGACTGAAAGGATTTATATTCCTTGCAGTCATCCGGTCATTAGTACTCTTTCTGAGACTTGTTGAGGCCACTTGGAGATTTATCTGTGCCCTCAGAATCACCTGAATAGTGCAAATGGATGTGGAACCTTCTTGGAACTGCTGAGAGGACTGTGTTGTAAACAGGAGAGAGGTAGTGTCGTGTCTCTCCCCCTCTGTTGAGAGAGGGATGTTCAAATTTAATGCAGATGGCCTCTTTGACCCCTCTTTCAAACCAGCAGTCCTCTCTGTCCAGAATGTGGACTTTTCTGCCTTTTCTGAAGAAGCTTCTTGGATGAGAAGCGAAATGTCTTCTAGGAAAAAGAAGGAAAGTCCAGTTGCCTCTTGAAAAAGCACCTTTGGGACAACCATGACCTGGATGACTGAGAATCTCTGCAGACATTAATGGTAGGACTTTTAAATCAAATATTGTGCTGCTCACCTTACATTGTTCCTTGGGTTTTTTTTCAAGGGCAGGCAATTGCTTGTTAGCTCTCATTAGTCAAAAAAATAATGGTCTTACCTTTATTCATGCTCAAAAGTGGCAAAGTAAATTGGCCAAGGAAGTCATTGGCCATAACTGCCATCTGATCTTCTACTACAAAGCGTATTAAGGCAAGATCTGGAACTTGGACAGTGAAGGTGAATGTCTCATTCCATCTAGGATTCAAAGCTGAAAAAGCAGGGAAGAAAACTCTTGTTAATAGTTTGAGCCTTAATCATGGGAGCTGCTCCAAGTTTTGAAAACACCAAGGTACCTTTTTTTCCTTAGTCCCTATTTCAGAACCTTCATGGTTCTCCAATAGATTTTGGTTAAACCTGACATCCAAAAGAAGAGAGCTAAGTTAAAACCCAAGAGATTTTTAGATATTGGACTTTTGCAGATATTTACATGGTCTTGTTTCCAAGAATTAATGCATTATAATATTGGCATTGTTTTGGATTTTTTAATGCAACATTTGGCATGAATGTATTGATGCAAAAGCAATTGAATGCCATAAGGAAGCAAAATTCAGGTGAAGTATATGATATGATGCATACAGAATATCCTTTAGCTCAGGGGTCCCCAACCCCCGGTNTTTGAAAAAGGGGAGACAAGCTGTTTTCCTGCAACTCCCGGAGGGATCATTTCTAGATGAGTTGATGGCTGGAAACTGGAAACTGGTTTGACTTCAGAAGGCTCCGCTTTAGAACAATGTCTGTATATTAAATATGGTCTGACGTTTTCCTATTCTCTAAATTATTATTAATAATAATAATAAAGTTGGAAGGGACCTTTGAGGTCATCTAGACCAACCCCCTGCTCAGGCAGGAAACCCTATACCATTTCAGACAAATGGCTGTCCAGTCTCTTCTTAAAAACTTCCAGTGTTGGAGCATTCACTGCTTCTGGAGGCAGGTTGTTCCACTGGTTAATTGTTCTAACTGTCAGGAAGTTTCTCCTTAGTTCTAGGTTGCTTCTCTCCTTGATTAGTTTCGACCCATTGCTTCTTGTCCTGCCTTCAGGCACCTTGGAAAATAGCTTGACTGCCTCTTCTTTGTGGCAGCCCCTGAGATATTGGAACCCTGCTATCATGTCCCCCCTCATCCTTCTCTTCATTAAACTAGACATACCCAATTCCAGCAACTGTTCCTTATATGTTTTAGCCTCCAGTCCCCTGATCATCTTTGTTGCTCTTCTGTGTACTCTTTCTAGAGTCTCAGCATCTTTTTTACATCGTGGTGACCAAAACTGGATGCAGTATTCCAAGTGTGGCCTTACCAAGGCCTTGTAAAGTGGTATTAATACTTCACGTGATCTTGATTCTATTCCTCTGTTAATGCAGCCTAGCACTGTGTTGGCCTTTTTGGCAGCTGCAGCACACTGCTGGCTCATATTTAAGTGATTGTCCACTAGGACTCCAAGATCCCTCTCACAGTTACTACTATTGAGCAAGGTACCCCCTATACTATACCTGTACATTTGGTTTTTCTTGCCTAAATTCAGATTATAGCTTCTTTCCTTGGTTGTGATATGTATTATATCTTGTGTACTGATGAGCTAAAGTCAGGAATAAGGTTTTCTGGTGCTTACTGTACAGCTAATTCTAGAAGATCAAACACCAGTAGATCTGTAAGTATTACACGCCTAGAGAGCAGTTGGAGGACTACCCGAACCGAACCCGACCGAACACAGGTAAGGACACATGTCAGATCCTACCTTGTGGCAATGAGGGTGGCGAGGTCTAACTACTACTCCACCCTCATTGCGTCATCAGATAACCGCCCGGCCACCCTCTTCAGGGTGACCCGCTCCCTCCTTCAACTGAGGGGGGGGAGGATC
>NW_015387694.1:0-40703 GCF_001527695.2 Protobothrops mucrosquamatus
TCTGATGTCAGGAGTAAAGCCAAGAGTATATCCTCACTTCTCAGCAATTGTATGATGAGTGGCTATTCTTGCACAGAAAAAAATAAACAGCAGAAACATTTTATATATGCATCGAGCTCTTTCTGGATTCTGTTTTATATCTCCAATTATACAATTTATCTGTTTATCATGAAAATAACCACCTTATGCCATATGTTTGCTGTATAATGCATTTCCTGTTACTTGAACAAAGGATACAAATGCCCCAAATATAAATAGAGCATTGAAAATATGATTTTGGAATGTAAACAGTGCTAGTCCCATATAGCAAAAGATTACATTCTCAGCCAAAAAATTCATGAACTCGAACAACTGAAATGAAAGAGAAACAAAATTATCATCCAGGTTAAAGTAGATGAATGGGTACTTATTGGGACAAGGTAAACATACTAAACTGGGCATTCAATTCATGATCTACAAATCAGCTCAGATTTTTTTAAAATATTAAGTCCAATAAACAAGATGACAAGCAGGTAGTTTAGCCTATTATATATAACTAAAACTCTCGTTCTCATGGTCAAAATGCTGCATCCTAGGACAACAATTTTTGAACCAAGTACTTTAAATAGTTTTACATACAAATTGTGTCCAAAATCCAGGACTCAAGACTCCCAAGGGAATGAAATTTGGGAAAATTGTTACTGTTTCAGTCTTACTGACTGCTGCTTGGCTACTATGGCCACATGATCTTTATTTTCAACTATCCATGACAGTTTCCTAGCCAGTCTCATAATCCCTTTTTCCCTCCCCAGTCAGCAGCAGTCACTTACCTGTCTGCTGGAAAGGGAAAGGAAGGATGCTTCCTGCCAGACTCCTACAAAGAAACTCAATAGGAAGCTGGCAGGAAGTTGGAAGTCACTCCTGCTCCCACTGCTTTTTTGCCTGCTCTGGGTCATTCTGTTTTTCTGTTTAGGTAAGAAAATATCTGAAATGATGACCCAGCAGGGTATAGGCTTTCTAGGATAGATAAATATAGAATCTGCTTAAGTAACAGCCATTCTTCTCTACTGCAGCATACGTCAAGTGTACTTTGTACAGGAATAAAAATGCGCAAAATCTTTCTCCGTTTCATGATTCAAGCCACATTATTTGTCCCACTTCAAATCTGTAAAACTGTTTTAATAAACATACAAAAATACAGGGATAGCTATACTGTTAGAATACCAGTTGACAATCTTATAAAATCATCAATATACAGTACACATTACATATACTGGCTAAAATGCTATAGACTACCATAGGATTTATGATAATGGAAACACTAGTTGCCTAGCACAAATCACTTTATTTTGTAATTATAGTTTTTAAAATCCCCTTAGAAAACAATTACTTCTATTGTTTCCTATGGGAATTTTAAAGAATATTTTCAAAACATTTTTGTCAAAAGCTGGCTAATTTTTCAGCATGCTGAATGGAAGGTAACACTCCACATGACCTCCCATCCCACCTACTCTTGTGGCCTTTTAAATTCTGTTCATTTGGAACACAGCCAATTCAAAATGTTTTGTTCTGACTACAAACCAAGCATCTGTGCCCACCCTTAATGCACCTGGAAGCTATTTGCCCAACGTGGTATGTAATGAAGCTATTATGTTAACATGGCACCAATATTAAATTTCAGGAAAAGTTTAAACTATTATAATAATTTTAGAACATCCAGAGTACTTGGAAAATTGCATCCTCTTCATATATATTATTTCTCACTTTTATTCTCTTTGCACCATAACCTTGCCTGCTGCAGATGTCACATATCTATGTATTCACCCTCTCCCGATAAAAGCAGCTCTCAATCTGAAACAGACTACTGTATCTACCCTTAAAGAAGGAGTGTGTGTGTGTGTGTGTGTGTGTGTGTTTGTGTTTTATAATACCAGTTGGAAAAACTACATCTTGACACATTTCCAGAAATCCAATCACACTTCGGGGATAGGTGGGTAGGGGAAAGGAAGAGATTACAGGCTTTTATTATGGAAAAGTAGACAATTTAGACTTAATATCATATGAGTTTTCTGGATGACACTAGAAATTGCCAGCTCTTTGCATATTTGTCCCACATGCTCAAAGCAATAAGTTTACACTTAATATTAACTCATGATTTTATGTCATGGTTTGTTGAATACAGTACAGTGGTATGAGTCACATATACTGCTATACTATAAACTAGGCTTTATAAAGCACAACATTTGGGTTCACAATGACAAAGCAAAAATCAAACAAACCATCTCATGACATAGTATGATGTATGAACCCAGCCTCTGTGCTTTTAAACTATGGTCAAAGAATAAACACTGAAAACTATCCTAATTTGTCTTACCCACTTTGATTTAGCAGTGGTTAGATTCAAGGAAGTTAGTCACCAATGCATTCATTTAGCAGAGAAGCACTCGTGAACTTCAGAACCAGTAGAAGCAAATGGAGAAATCCTCCATATTGATCTGAGAGTTCTTATTTTATGCTATATATTAAACAATTATCTCCAGAGAAAAAGCTGACAACATAGTTCACTTCTTCAAGTTGATCGGAATGGAAAATTATTAATGTGCTATTTCTGGTCAAATATGGCATCGTCCTCTGGAATGACTACATAGGTATTAAAACATGTCTTCAGCAACTCCAATTGAATACTTATGGTTCCAGCAATAAGGAGATATTGACTTCACACTATATTTTTTGAAATTTGAGACTATGAGCCAAATACATATTTAGGCTTGAAAAGGAAATACGGGAGGGAGGGGAAGATATAAACTTTTGAATCAACTTAAAAGAGATCACTCTTAAAAAATTATGACTATTCCATCAATCTAAAGTGAAAAGCATACAGTATAAGAACTCAGTGCACCATAACTATCTTATGGACCAATTCATTTTTCTTTCTTTCTTTATAGCATTGCAAAATAAAAAGGTTTCTTTCTGGAAGGTTTACTTTTACAGTTATATAGTTCTGTAAATGGCATGCCGCTAAAGCAAATAAAAAAACCCAGAAGTTCATATCCCCCTTCCTTTTCCTAGCTTAATTGCCAAAATAAAGAATGTACTAAAAGCAGATCAGTTTATGACACTCACCACTCTTCCATTCAATGTTTAGCTATTTCTTTGTCTGTCAAAAGATTCTTTTTTTGAAGTCAGCAGGTTAGCTATATTCAATCCTCTTTAGAATTAATCAAGGGATTCAGATAAAGTTAGCAGAGTATTGATCTTGAGATCATCTCTCTCCTTCAGGAATTCTATGCAGGGTACACTGAACCCTTGAAACTTTGTTGTTTTCAGTCAGGAACCCTCTTCAATGGTCTTTCGTCCATTCTAAATTCATAGATTTTCAACAGCTAACACTGTCTAAACCCCACTTGGTTTGCCAGCCATATTCTCTGTCTATTCCCAATCTAACCACATCTCCCATCTTCTCTTTCCATAGCACATTTCAGTCTCCTCTTTCCTTTCCGAGAGATTCTTTTTTTCCATGTGAAAATGTTATTTTTTTCAGCCCCAATTGTTTTTGTAGATCAACCTTAACCATCCTAGGCACAAGTTATATGTTTGGGAGATGATGGGACTGGATGGCAGACTCTGTTTACTTGCTCTGTAGAGTCCTTGGTGCTCTTTGAACTTGGTTGTTTGCTTGCAGATGTTTCATTAGTCAGCTACATAACATCACCTGTGCAAGTAAGTGTAGGGTTTGCTCCTTGTTTATATGCAAATAATTCTTGACTTATGATTGTAATTGTAATTGAGTCTGGAGTTATGGTCATAAGTTTTTGAGGTTGCTGAAGTGACCAGATCTGATTTTATGATATTTTTTGTGGTGATCATTAAATTCACTTGCTCATTTGGTAAATATGAGTAATATGATAGTGGAAACAAACATTTTAGAGGCATTGGCTTCCTTCACTGAATTTCTTTGTAGCCAGTTTGCGTGTGACAAACTTGTTATGTGAATTCTCCAACATGGCCATGGCTTGCACCTGAGAATAATGCTCACATAAAATTTTAGAAGTTATTAGTTGTGGTGTTCTTCCTTATAGTTTGTGAAGAAAGGTGTACTCAATCCTTCTGACCCAAGAAAACAGAATCTGGGCTAGTAGAAATGAATTTCAAATCTTTCAAACCTGACATAATTCACACACACACATACACACACACACACACACACATATCTAATGATACACAATTATTTGAGACAAGGGAGCACAGATTTTTGGATTTCAACAAAAGGAAAGGCACACTTTGAAGCCACATTCTCTATTGTTATGCCACTGAACTGACAGATGGAGCTGTAAATGTTTTAAGGATTCATTGCTATGTCTGTGTTCATCAGAAAGAAGTCATGTCTTCATTCCAAATCAGCTGCCCCGAAATCACTAAGACTAAAAGGTAAAAATGGTTTACCTTTTTTATTTTGCACCTATATTTGGATTAATGGAGCAGGTTACTGTTCATGGTTCAAAAGAAAAAAAAAATCAATCTCATTCTCTCTCAAAGCACCTTATAAATATAACATTTTCTTGCATCTTGCTATTACAGTCCTAACCTCTGGCAATCAATTCTATTTCTGAGGAGATAGAACACAATTTATCTATCTATCTTCCATTTGCTGAAAGAAAAACTTTTAGCCTAACATATCAGAATCTATTCTATGCCATGGCTTTTATGCTCAGGATAATGAGTTTATTTGCTTAATTTTAAAAACACTGCTATCACCTGTTGCTAGTATATCATAATTTAACATTCTTTTTTTCTGATAGATAGTATAATCTAAATTACTATAACAGAACACTAATATCATCTTAGTCCTGAAAGGCCTAAGAAGCCAGAAATGCTGCAGGCTGCTGAAAACATGACAATATAGTGAAAAATGGCACCTCCACATATTAGCAGGGATATTTGCAGGGTTTCATCAAGAAAGTCAATATGGCAACTGTGATGGTGAAATTAAAGCTCTGCCAATTTTTTGGGGGGGAATGTGTGTGTGTATTACATCTGCTGTGCCATAAAATCTAGTGAAAATTTCGACTGAACCATCATAGCTGCAGGGCTATGTATGGTATGTTTATATATATCCTTTTACAATCATTTGTTTACTTAACAATCTTCCAGATGTGCATATTTTTATACATAATCATAAGCAATACTGAAATTTTGATGAAATCAATATTTTTAAGTGAAATCTAAAGACATATTCCATATTCAGCATATAATAATATTATTTAGAAAGGATAATATAATTACCCTTGTGATGGATTTCTCCAGATCTCTTAGTTACAAATGAAAGATAATGATATCTGCAGACAAATTGTTCTGCATAAGGCAAGTGAGATCTTACAAAAATATCCAGAATCACCTTAAATTTCACAAACAGGTAAGAGTACACAGAACATTCTAGGATATAGTATTGATCTGTAGTTTCTCCAGAATGATTGAGAAAAAAAATATCTATAGGTCTGAATGAATAAGTAAATGATAGAAAACATATATTATATGAAAATAATACTCTAAAACTGCTAATTAGATGAAAAGTTGTATTTTTAAATCAGGGAAGCAAAACAAAAACTAATTTATTCTTGTTTATTATTTTCTAAGATATTATATTCCAATATGCACTACTTAACAGGATTTCAATTCATGCTTTTATATTTTAAAATTATGGAGGAGATAGAAAAGGTAATGTTGTTAGATCTGCACAGTTATAAGAAAATAGTTGAATCTTCAACAAACACAATACAAACAATGCAAATTTCTTTTTAGGTGCTAGTCTAAGCTGGGTGTAGGCAGCCATAGTAGCTATCCTTGAGTCTCCTTTTTATACCTTCTCTGACCATGACTATTGGTGCAGTTTTCTGTGATTCTGAGGCACAAAAATGTAAACAGTAATCTAAGTTCAAAATTCTTATTTAAAAAAAGAATTAAACATTTATCATATCCAAAACTCAGAAATTTCCCAGTTCCGATCCTAAGTAGACTGAAGATAGATGATGTCGTATCACTCTCCCTCTTTTGAGAGAAGGCTGTTCAGTTTTGACATAGATACCTTCTTTGACCCTTATTTCAAACCAGCAGTCCTCTCTGTCCAAAATGTGGACTTTGCTGTCTTCGAAAGAATGGCCTTTGTCTTTTAAATGCAGATGGACTGCTGAATCTTGTCCTGATGGGTTTGTTCTCCTATGTTGTGCCATGCATTTATGAACTTCTTTCAACAGAGGGGAAGGATATGACATCATCTATCTTCAGTCTACAACACAGTCCTTTTAACAGTTCCAAGAAGGCTCCACACCCATTTCCACCACTCAGCTGACCCTGACAACACAAATAAGCCTCCAGGTGGCATTAACAACTCACTAAAAGAATGCAAATGACCAGCTGTCTACAAGAATATAAATCCTTCCATTCCCCACCATCCAGTCAGAGCTGAAGACGCTTCTTAGATGAGAAGTGAAATGTCTTCAAAGAAAAAAAGGTGCCTCATGAAAAAGCACCTTTGGGATGGGCTCCAGGTAAAATGCTCTATATACTAGAAAGAAAAACCATATGCACAGGTATAGTATAGTAACTGTGAGAGGGATCTGGGAATCCTAGTGGACAATCATTTAAATATGAGCCAGCAGTGTGCTGCAGCTGCCAAAAAAGCCAACACAGTGTTAGGCTGCATTAACAGAGGGATAGAATCAAGATCACGTGAAGTCTTAATAGCACTTTACAATGCCTTGGTAAGACCACACTTGGAATACTGCATCCAGTTTTGGTCACCATGATGTAAAAAAGATGTTGAGACTCTAGAAAGAATACAGAGAAGAGCAACAAAGAAGATTAGGAGACTGGAGGCTAAAACATATAAGAAACGGTTGCTGGAATTGGGCATGCCTAGTTTAATGAAGAGAAAGATGAGGGTGACATGATAGCAGTGTTCCAATATCTCAGGGGTTGCCAAAGAAGATGGAGAAGCTATTCTCCAAAGCACCTGAAGGCAAGACAAGAAGCAATGTATGGAAATTAACCAAAGAGAAAAGCAACCTAGAACTAAGGAGAAATTTCCTGACAGTTAGAACAATCAGTGGAACAACCTGCCTCGGAAGCTGTGAATGCTCCAACACTGGAAGTTTTAAAGAAGAGACTGGACAGCCATTTGTCTGAAATGATATAGGGTTTCCTGCCTGAGCAGGGGGTTGGACTAGATGACCTCCAAGGTCCCTTCCAACTTTATTATTATTGTTATTATTATATTATTATCATCATCATCATCATTATTATTATTGGTGTTGTTATTGTTGTTATTGTTGTTATTATTGTTGTTGTTGTTGTTATTACAAGGCTTCTTACCATCCGGTATGTTTATAGACCTTCAAGAGAAATTTTGGTCTATAGAGCAGTAGCACTTGTAACACAAAGATGGAGTACATCAATATAATACTATATGATTTGCAAGGCAGATGTCTTATCTAAAGAAAAGTCTTTTATTTTTTCAAAGATGGAGCCTTACTATGATGTGGTGCTAGCTACCAGTTTGAATGCTTCAAACATGATTTGGACCAATTCCTGGAAATCACAGAGATCAAGGACACTTAGCCTTGATGGCAATGTCATTGTCTTTGAAGGGGAAACCATTAGGCTCCCTTGTACAATTGATTGTACAGTCCTGATTGCTGGGCTAGATGGGCCATAATACCAATCCATCAGTGCATTGCTTATGTTCTTATGTAAAATGCCACCTCTTGATTGGATTACAAGAGGGAAGATATGTTTTATATGTTCCATCTTATTATTTTGCTGATTAAGACTAAATAATAAAGTTTTATTATTTGTTCATAAAGGATGACATAAAATGAAGAGATTTTAGACTTAAATATTAGAAAGGATTATAAGTGTCTGAAATTGACTTTTCTTGATGAAGGGGAAAGTCATTTGTTTTTTTTCCCCTTTGGCATATTTTCCTTCATCCCTTTTTGCTTTTTCTTTCTTTTTTGTATTTTTCTTCATTTGTATTAAGGTTTTATATTTGTATTTTTAAACTTCAATAAACCTTTTTATTAAAAAAATTGAGATTTGTTGGAAGCTTTTGTTCTTCTGAATCTTTCCTTTAACACTACTGGATATGAGAAAGAAAAGAATCTAAGCAATTCCCAAAGCTGTGGTGTGAAATTTTACAGGATTCAAAAGGAAACTACTGCACACCATATAATGAATCTCCTAGTTCAGGGGTTTCCAACCCCCAGTTCGTGGAGCAGTACCGGGCCACGGCATGCCCGCAACCGGTCTGCACAAACAAGCAAAGCCCCATCCGTGGGATGCAGGCAGCACACAAAACCACATACTCTCTGGTCTGTAGAAAAACCTTTCTCCACAGAACCGGTCTCTGGTATCCAAAAAGTTGGGAACCTCTGTCCTAGTTGGCATTATTTATTAATTCATCTAATGTCTAAGTTCCCCAACTCCAAAATGATCCTGATTGATATCATAATTAAGAACAAAGATAAAAGAAAAACTATTTCCTGGAAGAAGCAAATGAAAAAGAACATTCTATTATTCTATTATCGTGTTATTCTGTTAGATTCAAAGATACTTTTTTAAAGAAACAATGTAATGAATTTGGGAATCCTCACTTATTAGACTATTTGTTTTGTTAAAAAGACACCTAAGGTATTTGAAGAAGTTATCAGTTAGTTTAAAATCCAAAGATTAATAGCTTATTCATGAAGATAATAAACTATATTTTATTTGCAAAAAAACCAGTCTTGCTAACCATCAGCTCCTTCACTTTAGTCTTTCTAGACCAAGAATGTTTTCTACTTTGTCGAAAGTCAAAAGTCAATGGTACAATAAGTATGAATAAATCCTGACGTTGTAGTAATTGTTCAATTTGGGAAGAGCAGATTAATTGTCTATAAAGGGCTTGCCCTAACTAGTACTGCAGCAAAATGTAGTGGACCATATCCAGAAAGGTTTTATTAAAAAGAATCAGGCCTTTTGTCAGTATTAGACACAACCACTTGTTTGTCTAGCTAAATGTCATACAATTCCATAGAATGCCAGATATAAAAGGATAGCTGTTTGGACAGTTTCCCAAATACTTATTGCTAAGAAGTAGCTGTAGTACAACTAACGCTAGCTATTAAATTCAGAATCCATACCAAACCTTCAACTTTATTGATGATTGTGAAGTAGGGACTTTGGAAATTTACCATATAGCTCTGGTCAAAGCAGAAATCTTCAAGGAGTCCAGCCATCTTGACAAGGAAGTTAGTGATGTTAGTTTATTATCTTGGTTACACAAAGTCTTCCATCTTAGAGTCATTGATCTGAACAAGAAAGGAGTTGCCCTTTGTAATATACTAAGGTTGGGGAATTAAAGACTCTTCAGATGTGTCCATGTTGATGTTAACAGTTGGTAGTTGTAGTTTCAGCTGCAGATTTCTCAGAATAGCTACTCCTCTACCTCTATATTGATCATGTCTTTAGCGTATGGATTTCAAGAAGGAGGACAAAGCCACTTGTGGGTCAGATGGAGCAACTCTACAGGCTAGATTAGGCCTATGGGTAGAGGTTCTTCATTCTTGCTGTAAGATTTAAGTCATATGCTGATAATAACTCTGAAACCATTCACTGAAATTTGCTTGGAATATTCTTTCCTTTCCTTTTCTATTGACAAATTTCATGTTACAAAATTGGTGGTATAGATTCTTTCTGAAGTCCAGCATCACAAGTGTCAGGTTGGCTCACATATCCAGGAACATATTGGTGCGCTCATTTCAATAAAAGTTGATAAATCAGAGTTGTTTAAATTAAAACACCAGATTGAGATTGACAAGGACTAGCTGTCCAGATCAGAAATATTTTAAATAACACTACTATTCACATTCTATCAATTTATGTAATTATTTTATTTTCAATGATTGACTGAAGGCAAAGTCAGTTTGACGCAGTGCTAGGGAGATGAGGCATGGAGGGAATACAGTAATATCAAACCTACAGTATATATTCACTACTTATTCACTAGAATAAGTAGGCCTTATTCTCATGTAAATGAACAATGTAGTACAGATACTAAAAATATTACAAATCTACATCTAATTTCATTCAACAAATTTCTCTCAGCAGGATAGCTTTCATCATATAGTTTCTATAAATGGTTATTGTTCTTAGTATAGTCCTTCTAAAAATTGTACTTGGATGTGGAATGTTAGTATTATTTTGATGTGAATTTCAAGGTCTCAAAGAAATGATCACATTCAAGCTAGCATTCTTTACAGATAGATGCTAAAAACTTTTCCATGGTTTTTCCATACAATTTCAATTAGATGTCCTGATTTGTGTATTTTATCACAGAAAAAGCATCGTATCAGCCTCCAATTCTCTTTTTAGAATATCATGATTAAAAGAGATTATATACTAACTGTACATAGAAAGAACAAATAAAGTGGGTTGTGGAAAAGTAATAAGAATCTACTAGTTATAATGCTCTAGTTAATCAACCTAAATGGTTGTTTTGATGAAACATCTGGATAACTTTTATCTATTTTTCCTACTTTCATGTCAAACGTGGGCTCCTGAATGTGATAATGGTATCTGAGTAGTTGCAGAAATATGTGTTGTGCTGCTGTCAAAATACAATTTTGAAGCATAGGTTTAGGATTATTATGTAGTCATATTAGAATTACAGTCTAAAATCAGCTATAAGCACATGAGAAATTATCTATGAAGTTGTTTTCATTTCAAGATTTCATGGGCAATTAAGATGAACATTTGCATCCCAAACCAAGAAAGCTGAACAGGAACAAGTATAGTTTTTGATTATAGAAGTAGTAAAAGATTATGAAAGCAATAACTAGAAGTGATATGACATATCAAAGCTAATATTAAAGGCAGTAAAGCATAACAAGGTAAGGAGGTTGAACAACAGAACTAAGGAAAGCATGTTATTTACTTGAGGGTTACAGATAGAGTGCTTAGATGTTGAGAGTAAGGTGACCCATTATTTTCACTGATTATAGGAATTTCTATTTTGAAGTTTCTGCCCCAACAGCATATATTTTCAAGTGTTTTCTTTCTCTAGGACCTGGAGAACACTCAGACAATTCATCTACTCCAGATGCTATATTCCCTACAGAACTCCTTGGCTTGTACTTTTCCTTATTTGAAATATGACACCTGCAATATTCACCTGGACTTAGTGGGTCTATGTTGGTAGACTTAGTGGGTCTAAGTTGTTTCAGAGGTACCTGAAACAAAAAGTAACATAACACACCTCACCATCAAATTGGATGTTACCACATCATTAAACATGGTCTAAAATTACCGAACTGCTTTATCTATTTCTTACAACAAAGCAGTTCAACTTCATTACTACCTAGAATCTACCTAGAATCTACAGAGCTATCTTCCATGAATTATGGTTCTCAGTTTTGAAAAGCATGCTTCACCTAAAGGAATTTTAATCCCCATTTGTGAGATGACAGGGAGAGGTGTGTCAGTGATTCCAAGCAAAAGACAAGATAGAAACTCCATCAAGCTATAAGCCTTTGAGCAAAGCATATATCCAGTAGAGGCCCAGGCTGACTTGATAAAAGGCACTGAAAACTATCACCAGCTCTGCGTATTTCATATCTACGATAACATTGATGCTTCTGGCCTCAAAAGAAAAAAAAACCTTTCTTAAATTTTACTTAGCAGAAGAATTGCCATTGCGTCTGCTAGCAAAGATCAGTTGTTGATATACTTCTCCCTTAATGAAGATACAAGCTTTGGGTTGTTGTTTTTTTTGTTTTGGTATAATGAAATCTCTCCAGGCTATATTGTCAGCTTGGTGAGATACCCAATTACTGTTGCAGAAGATACAAAGCAAGCAAGGGTTCAGAAAGATGGGGAGTTTGCATACTTTACCTGTTTAGTTCTCATTTTGCAGTCTGCTGACAGATTGTTGTATGTATAATGGGCCTGTGTGACTCCACAAAAAAGAACTGCCACTATTCCTGAAAAAAAGAAAAAAACACACACACACATTAAGCTCTTTT
Organism: Protobothrops mucrosquamatus; assembly: GCF_001527695.2. NCBI lineage: Eukaryota > Metazoa > Chordata > Lepidosauria > Squamata > Viperidae > Protobothrops > Protobothrops mucrosquamatus. The sequence continues at coordinate 12,036 of NW_015387694.1, forward strand.
CATTTCTTCCTAGAATGTATTTGAAAGGAAAATGGGAGGATGGCGGGGGGGAAGAGAAGAGATTTGCCTGCTTGAAAAATAATTGAACAACATTAACTGCCTATAACAAAGCCATAAGAAGGTGTTATAATAATTTGCTTCAATGAACTAGTATTTAGCTTTGATCAAAATAATTTGAGGTCAGAAAGCTCTTGCATCTTGCTGTAATGTGACCTGCTTACTATAGATCTATACAGCTTTGTTGTTTGAAAATTGTATAACTCAGATCTGGGCATGTTTTGGTCCCTGGGCCATATCTGACCTTTTGGCTGTTCCTGTTTGGCTCATGTGAGGTCAATCAGAAATTAGAAATCAAACATAAATAAGTGGTACACCATGCACGCAACTGAGTAAATGTAAGTTCAGCCTATTGGCTCGGCGATCCACAACAGTCCCCATTTCTCATGTGGCCCTTTGGGAAAATTAATTGTACATCCTTGGTCTAACTCAGGGGTAGTCAACCTTGGCTCTTTTATGACTCGTGGACTTCAACTCCCAGAATTTCTGAGCCAGCTAAGCTGGCTCAGGAATTCTGGGAATTGAAGTCCACGAGTCATAAAAGAGCCAAGGTTGACTACCCCTGGTCTAACTGCTCAGAATTGCTATGAAATCATCCAAATACAATACTGATGTTTAATAGGATAATATCCTGGTCTGGTATATTCTCAATTGGGTCAGTCCATTGCAGTGTGCACAGGAAACCTGGTAGACTTTTCTTATCAGGCTGCCTCCTAACAACATAATACATCATTTGGTAAATTGGGGCTCCTTCTTATATTTCTAGCTGTGATATTATTAACACAAAGAGAAGGACTGCTGTCTTGTAAAATTTTGGTGCTAATTGAGTCGGCAATTCAAGAATAAAAGCAACATATCAGGTTCTTTTCTTAGATACATTCTAGATTGCATGACAAAATGACTGTGTAAAAATAATATCACCAACATTAATTTCTATTTTACACACCAATTAGTTATTGTCTATCCAGAAATAATTCACTTGACTTCACTGGTATCTACTCTCAGGTAAATATGAATAAGATTGCAATCTGGAACTGGGTTTGCACAACAGACACAGTTAAAATGTGCAAATAGCTACAATGTGCTTTTACAGATAAAAATTGCATTACAATGGATTTGCAACTGCATTATGTTCTTGACAATTTTATTAGTGAAAATATTTAATTTCCTTCAGGTTTTATTTATTTAATTTCCTTCAGGTTTTATTTCAAAATGCTATTGCTTACATAGCAATTGTTAAAAGAAAAAATAGTCATTGGTTCTCCTCATTAAAAGTTTGAGGAGCCTTCACTATCTAGAACTAAAAATAATTCCTTCATCCTTTCTTACTAAGCTGCATGTTCATTTTCAACAAAAAAATTTAAAGGTTCAGTTTTAAAGAAATACTGAAATGCTGAATTGATTGGTGCAACTTGGAGAAATAAAATTGTGGCTGCAGAAATAATACTCTTATTTAGTTGTTGATTACATAAAAAGTAGCCATGCCCAGCCTGAAAATCAAAAGATTTATTGTTCTGGATAATCTATTTTCAGATGGTGAAATTATCATCTGTAATCCCTTTTTAGGTGCAAATTTTAAAGATGATAGATAGTATTGTGCAAATATGTTTTATTATGCGTTATATATTTGAAGGGTGGGTTTGCTCCTGCAAAAGATGACATATGACCAAGGACAAAAGAACCAGCAGGATAACCTACAAATATACTGCTACAATGATATCTCTGAGTCATAATGTAAATGAGGCAATATATTTCCTAATCTGCTGCTAAGAAATTTTTATTAATATATAAGCAGTTGAAAAGTTGGCAGTTTTGTTTTTCTTTTGAATGAATCATTCAAATTAAATGAAATTTTAAGTTTTATTAAATCTACAGCCATCCAACACAACCAATCCTGGAAGGCTTATTATAAAAGCAACCAATAATATTCTCTCCTCTGCAAGATGGCCAAAACCAGGCATAATTGTACAAAACATTCAACAAGGCAACATGTCAGCTTAGGGGAGAAGAATCAGGTCCTTAGGACTTGCTTAAATCATGTCAGGTTTTGTGCAATATGAATACAATTCCAGGCAGAAGGCACCACCAAAAAGAAACCTCCACCTATTTCAGGTAATGACAAAGGCCTTGTCAAACCACCCACTAAATTCTTGACAAAAATCTGTCTCTGAAACCCAGGACCCTGGCTACATACAATATATAATAAACCCAACTGATGCATGCCTACAGCCCAACTTCAACAAAGGGTTTCTCTTTAAGTTATATGTGGAGTAGACCCTCTGGAAGCCATTAATGCTTTCTGATGACATCCAGCCCCTAACCTTCCAGCCCAGTCTCAAGGTTGGTGTCACACTTGAACCTCCAAGAGAAGACCTCATCCACAAATCTTGGTAAAACATGCCAGGTCAATGCCTTATCAAGGATAAAATCATTTGTCATCATTAGTTGGAGGTTGGGATCACTGAGGATTCAGTGAGCTGGTTTCAGATTGAATTCTGGGGACCAGAAGGAGAATCACCTGAAGATATCAGAACTGCCTTCCCATAGGTAGTCACCCTTAAATTTTAACCATATCTTTCCTCTGCCTGCCATAGATATTATGGTGTGTCCTAGTTGACCCTCAGGCTTCTCAAATATCATGCCATTGCAATCTCAAACACAGGCCCCAGTCAACAAATCATCTATCAACTTAATTGCCTAGCCTCACCTACAAAAAACACAGCTGCTTCTTCAACATAGTTCTCCAAGAATATAGCTTAAGGGTCCCCAACCCCCAGGCTGCACACTAGTACTGGCCCATAGCCTGTTAGGACCTGGATTGCGCAAGCGGTGGATTAGCAAAGCTTCAATGTACACGTGCATGTGTTCTAGAATTAGCACATAATACTAATTTAACCAGTTCTAGATAAAATTGCTAAGCTGACCACAAGCATCATATTTATTTCTTTAAAGCTCTGGACCTGATCTCTGTTGCAGTAAATTAAAATTATATTATAAACTACATAATAATTATAATTATATTACTTGATTTAAGGTAATTTAAAATCTGAGTTTGATGTTGGTTTTACTTTTCCATTTTTCCTTGTCTGGTTTAGCTTTTAGAATTTAGGAATGATGTTTGTCTGTTTTTGAATCTTAGAACTGCTAAATGTATTGATCCACATTGATTACCTGCTCTAGAGCGTTCTCAATTTGACCAAGATGTTGATTTTCAGGTCTAATCCACTTAAAGCTACTTATGATGAAGCAATGAAGTTATTTTTAACTCCATTACTTCTGAAAGGATTGTATATGCTGTATTGATTGCCACCATGGAAGAACTAATAATGAACTAAATATATAATATGAAAAATCTGTTGAATAATCATGGGTTTAGCTGTACAGTATGGATTTTCCTCATCAAAGAATATAATAAAAATAATTTGTTCTGAGGTCCACAAATAATTGGGAGAAAGAAAATGGTATAGGTTCAACTAAATCTTAAATCTTATAACTGAGAAATGTGTTAAAATGTTTGACACATTTATTTATATAAAAATTACTTTGCTCTGGAATTTTCAACTGATTCTTTTGGGTAAGAAAAGTCCTCTGGAAATAATCTGGGCAAATTTGCATCACACCAAATCCAAGGTGGCAAGATTTCTCTATGAAGTGTTTTAATTAGAATGTCTCACACAACTGGATGTCAGAGTGTTGCTTTCAGGCGTGTGTCAATTGAACTGTGCCAGTGAAAACTGGCAAGCTTGACAGTACTTGCAGATTTTCATCAGAGAACTCCAGAAAAACATCAGAAAAGTGACTGAGTGAAGGCAGTCATATAGGGACATAACAATTTACCTTGACATTTGAGTACCAACATTTGAACCTTGTTCTAAATGAAGATAAATTTTACATGTTTATTTTGGCTAGGTATTATCATTCCCTTTAACCAACCTCATGTGTATGAACTATGAGCTTTCTATTTTGTAATGGATTCTATGGAAGAAATTGAATTATATATTCAGAATGCTGTGAATTCATGCAGAAATAAAATAAAATAAAAATATAGGTACTAGAATGGAGCTGAGAGCTTCCTTAAAAATATGAATAAAAAGAACTACTAGTGAAAAGGATTTCAAAAGTGATAAATGATTTTTCCCAGTTCCATAAAGAACAGAGCAGGAGAACCATAATTCTCTTTGGTCGTATATCATAGGCATAAGCTTTCCTCCACAAGATCTAATATACATATTAATCCTGAAGTATACTATAAGTCAAGGAGTATCCCATTCTCTTCCAATAGCGCTTATCAAGAAATTAAGTGGGATGCTACATTTGTAAAATATATAGCATATGAAAGATGATAATGATTAAAGATTCCTGAAGAATCCATTTGGAAGCCGTTTCATAAAAATAGTTTATGCATTTACAGTATCTCCTATATTCACAAACATCTAACATTAAATTTTATTGCACAAACTGGAAAAAATAATTGTAATAATTTGAGCAATTTCTTTTCCAATGAAGGTTGTAAGGTTCTGTAGGATTTGTTTAAAAAAAATTCTAATTGGATCTGGAATATCCACACCTTGGCTTCTAAATTATTTTACATCTGCTATATAAATGTAAAACCCATATGTGAGCACTATAACACTATAATTACTGTTATTCCATATATATAAATGAACAGGAAAAAGTTTCTAAATCATATAAAAGAAGAAACTTCAGTATGTCACTTAAGTGTGAAAACATGATTTTACCCTATGTCTTAAGATCTAAAAATGGAAATGTATGCTTAGATTGGCCGTATGTCCAGCAACAAAATTATCATAGAAAGCTTCTCTAGTTTCATTACAAGAAAGCCAAATTTTCTTTTAATGATAGATTTTAAATAAAAATCTTCAAACATTTCTAAAAAACAGGAATAGATGAAAGTATCCTATTCCAGGGGTAAGACTAATTTTTATAATTATATAAAATTTATTTATTAGATTTGTATCCCGCCTTTATTGCTCTATGTTTTTTATTAGAAATTAGTTTCATATTTTTTCACTATTTCTTTCATATGAATTACAAATATTCCACTAATTCAATTCATATAATTTATTTCATAAATGTAGAGAGATTTTCCATTAATTTTAATACTTTCTTTTTCTAGACTTGTTTGCTTGCTTTCTGTGAATGAGAATAAATTAATGTGTATGTGTATGTATATATACACAGATAAACACATACATATATATGTGAGGGTTATTGTAGGTTAGACACATCACCACCAGATGGATTCATAGCAGGCTGACTGGCCATATTACGTGTGTGGTCCTCAATGGAACTGCATCTACATGGAAGGACATGTGTAGTGGGTTGCCCCAGGGCTCTGTTTCGGGCCCAGTGTTCTTCAACATCTTCATCAATGATTTGGATGAGGGGATAGATGGGGAATTCATCAAATTTGCAGACGACACCAAGCTGGTAGGAATAGCCAACACTTCAGAAGATAGGCTTAAGATATAGAAGGATTTGACAGACTTGAACATTGGGCGCTATCTAACAAAATGAAATTCAGTGGTGAAAAAAGTAAGGTTCTATATTTAGGCAAGAAAAAACAAATGCACAGGTATAGTATAGGTGTACCTTGCTCAATAGTAGTAACTGTGAGAGGGATCTGGGAGTCCTAGTGGACAATCACTTAAAGATGAGCCAGCAGTTGTGCTGCAGCTGCCAAAAAAAGCCAACACAGTGTGAGGCTGCATTAACAGAGAGATAGAATCAAGATCACATGAAGTGTTAATACCACTTTACAATGTCTTGGTAAGGCCATACTTGGAATATGGCATCCAGTTTTGGTCACCACAATGTAAAACAAGATGTTGAGACCTAGAAAGAGTATAGAGAAGAGCAACAAAGATGATTAAGGGACTGGAGGCTAAAACATATAAGGAACGGTTGCTGGAATTGGGTATGTCTAGTTTAATGACGAGAAGGAGGAGGGGTGACATGATAGCAGTGTTCCAATATCTCAGGGGTTGCCACAAAGAAGAGGGAGTCAAGCTATTCTCCAAAGCACCTAAAGGCAGGACAAGAAGCAATGGATGGAAACTAACCAAAGAGAAAAGCAACCTAGAACTAAGGAGAAACTTCCTGAGTTAGAACAATTAATCAGTGGAACAACCTGCCTCTAGAAGTTGTGAATGCTCCAACACTGGAAGTTTTTAAGAAGACACTGGACAGCCATTTGTCTGAAATGGTATAGGGTTTCCTGCCTGAGCAAGGGGTTGGACTAGATGACCTCCAAGATGCCTTCCAACATCATCATCATCATCATCATCATCATCATCATCATCATCATCATCATCATCATTATTATTTACCTAGATTCCCATCACAAAATTCAAAAGCAGGGGATAAGAAAAATAAAAGGAAACTTAACTGAAACTAATTTATATTAATACCACTATAACTTTCTAATCTTGCAAACCATTCTGGCTTCCATAAAATTCCTACACTGCTTCACACATTGCCTTTTTTCTTGAAATTTCTTACATTTTTCTTTTGAGGAACTCATCAAATTTATTCATAAGATTTTCAATTTTCCTCTATCTCTTGATCCATTGATTTTTTTATGTTTTATTTAATCAATCTTCATTCACATTCTTGATACAATTACATAAACTCAACAAGCTTTTTCATAATAGTCGCTTGCATTTGTATTCAGTCCACATTCATTCAATAGCCATTCATTCTTTACTATATTGATTGTTCCTTTATCAAATGTTTTAGTTAGCACATTAATATACTTCATTCACCTATAAGTTTCTCTTGATGTACTTAGCTTTCATTTTTATATAACAAAACAGGAAAAGATATCCTTTTACACACATTTTTGCTGTTTTTGATTAATATTCAAACTATATACAGTACTACATATTACTTTTCTACCAGTATTTTTACATCCTAAAACCTCTCCATTTCTTCATCTTTGTTGAACACTGCATCAAAGTACACAATTCCACACATATCTTTGTATGATTTCACACATATCTTTGTATCACAGTAAAACGGAACCTCCTAATTACCTCAGTGGGACGAAATACTTACCTGTAAGGCCAGCAGCTTCAGCAGACAAGAAGGCACTCCATGATAAAAGGAAAAACAAGCCAGTTTCCAACATGGGGAACTCACACAGTTTAGTAAACTTTGTCAAGTGCTAAAGGAAAAAACAGCTAAGGAAAAAGAGCAATTGTTTTAGTTTTCAGACTTGATTTTGTAACATTAAGTACAGTACTAGTATGAAAAGAACTCTTATACACTCAACAGTATTTTGAAGAAGTGAAGTTAAAATGAAGAGTTGTGATGTTCAAACTGCCACTGAATAATCATAAAATTCCCTTTATCCACTGATTCTCAACGGGTTGGGTTTATATAAGTTACTGAAAATTCTTAATCATTGATATGCTGGTTGAAACAATTAGGCAGTTAAACATTTCTGGATCCAAGGGTGAGACCAGAGCTATATTATTTGGGATTAGTAGTAGCCTTTGAGTGGATACAGTACATGAGTGTCATACTGTTAAGTGTATGTGTGCCTATGTTTGTGTATGGAACTAGATTCCATTAAATTCTAGTTAATTTAAATGTAATTGACTATAATTTTAAAATAATTATGATAACATTTTCCCATATAGTCAATAGTAGTGAAATTATAATTTGGAGCCCCTTTTGTAAATGTTCTGGTGGCTTTTCTCTCTCTTGCTTTTAATATGATGGGGACATCGAGCAGTGAATGTTTGATGTAGATCAATTCATACATCCATTGTCTGTGGAAAAATATAAATCCAGTGGGTTCAATGGGAATAAGTACTGTATGAGTCTTTTTCTTTCTCAGAATCCTGACTGTATACAAAACTAAGAAAAAATATCTTCAAAAGATATGACCAGGTCAAAAAATTATTCATGCTGTGGATAATTTCCCTTTGAATTTTAAGAAAAGAGATATTTTAACTACAAATAATTTGCAGTGATTAACACTTTCCATTTCCAACAAGTTTATGCTTTTCAGAGTCTATTGGAAAAGCTTAATTAATTTTGCTTGTATGAATATTTATTTCACAAGCAATTTCAAGGAAAATATTCCTGGATATGTTTATAACTGTTCATGCTTTGAAATAATTGACTACATCATTGATTTGGACAGATATAACTTTAATTTCCCATTATTAGTTCTATTCATATTATTCATAATTCTAGTTCAACTTTGCTTTACAATGTTTTCAGGTCATAGAAATAAATTTGTTATAAAGTCAAACGACAAACAGGCCGATCAACTCAGAATGACCTCAAGGATTATAATATTTTAAGCTAAGGGGAAGGTCATTGCTAGCTTAGTGGAACCTATTTAGTGTTAATTTAAAAAGTAAAAATAGGCATATTAAGATTTTAGTAAATCAATGGAAAAAATATTACATACAGACATTTTGTCTAGAGATAATAATTTCATTCCATTGTGTTAAGGCATTATTTGTGCAGTATGTTGCATATATTATCTAGAATCCTTTATGTTCACTCAATTGATTACCCAAGGCAACATGGCAAAGTGTAAAATAAGCACTTTATATTAAGATATGATAACATCACTGACTATATGGTTTCTTTTGAGTTTTGGCTTGTGTTTAAATTAAAAATTAGTGCATTAACAATCCATAGAAACTTATCACACTTTTCTATGGCAAAGAGCCAAAAATCATGCCTCTGAAAATTGGTAGTTCTGCCACTGAATTTTAGTGGTACAGCCTGGAGATATTCAGGGAACTGTAAGAGCCTTCTAACATTTATTTAACAGCATCAAATAAAATTGATCTATTCCAAGGTGAAAAAGGCTTTGGAATTTGGCATGGTCCAAGACTGTCAGCTCATAGACAGCTTAGATTCAAGCTATCCAAAATACGTTTGGATTGTTTCTGCTGACTGAGGTGGGGTGTCTATACAATTTGTAGATGAAGATTAATCTTGATGGAATTACCTTTCCATGATATATGCTAATTAAGGTTATTAAATCTGGATTAAAAACAAGTAACATTGTATTATCCGCTCTATAGTTACATAGAATATACATTATTATTTTTATTCTTTCTATAGCTTGTTAAAATTCTCATTAAATGAATTTTTATTTACTTAATAAGCTTCTGCATTTCTGTTTAACAAAATAGCAGGGCCTTTGGCAATAAGAAAACTATCGTATAAAAAATTTGTTATGAGAGTATATTTGGAAAGTTATGGATCTGGATATGTTTATGCTTATGCAGAGTTTCGGGAGGGGCTTGGTTTTTACCTCCGAAGCTTCATTATACCTTCTTTTCTGTATATTTTTTAAAGTCTTTTAAATATCTGTCAGATTTTCATGCTACTTCAGAAAGAAACTCATCCAGCAATGAGAGAATATAGGATGTGTGAAAGAAAGAACTTTTGCAAATGTCAGTTAAATTTCACAGCCTTATGTTGTATAGTTAAACATAATTTACCCAGAGGCTGTGAAATATTTTATACCTCAATGAGCCTATAATTATATATTTTATTTTAAACAAATCACTTTGTTTTTCAGAGTAGCTAACAACATAACCCAAAAATGTGAACCTGAAAAAAACTATCTTCCTAAACTAGGATGAAAAAAAACCCACTGATAAAGTAGCAGCAAAACATGTGTTTTGGCATAAAAATGTTTTAATTTATCTACTGAAGGATAAAGGCACAACCATTGTATTACTGAGGAGACTTAAAAAAATATAGTTTTCAGGAGAGTGTTCCTGATAGTATTTTGTGACAAGCAAGCAAACCATCATAAAGAATTCTGTTGCCTTCCCTTTCCTGGATCACAGACCATTTGCATCTAATGAAGTGGATTGTGATCTGGGAAAGTTAAAGGGGTAATAAACTAGTCTTTACCGTGCTATGTTATACTTCATTGCTTTTTTAAAAAATGCAGTGAAGCTAGTGAGGCCGTATATTGAAGTGGAAGACAGACACAAGATCTTTTGCATTAGCAATTTATAGCATAAACCAGCCTTTGTTAATAAAGAAAGCTTTACACTACACAGTGATGTCTAGGTAATGCTGTAAATTACTACTCTGGAGATACTCCATAAAGGGAACACATGCTTTGTTCCTTGCTCACATTCCTCAAAGAACTGTCCTGTCTTTGAGCATTTTATCTCCACAGGGGCAAAAACCAGTTACTTATAAATTGTTAACTCCTCTTTCTTTTATAGCAATAGCTCTTATTCTACATTGCTACAGAAAAGTGCCTCCTAGAAGCACAGATATTTTTTTTTGTTTGTTTATTCATTAAAATTCTTCTAAATTTATATTAAAAAAACCAACTAAAGTTCTAATTCAAGGCAAAATGTATCATTCTTTTCCACAGGAGACATTCACTGACAGGCTGCCCTGAAAGAAAACAGAAATATGACTGCAAGAAAGAGAATCAAAAAAATGTAAGAAACTGTCTTGGTTTTAAACACTCTAAATGTCTACCTTGTTGCAGACACTGAGTAAATATATTAGTTATTTTTAAGTCATCCAGTCTTTTAACTATGGCTTGTACAAATTCCTGATATGGATACTGACTAAGTAATGTCATCAGAAGAAATAAATGAATGAATCATATATAACTTAAGCAGGAAGATGATTATAGAAGGCTATTTACCCTCATTTTCATTCTTCCCATCTGTTAACACTTCCAATGGTCAGATTAACAAATTTGCATATGCATTGAAGCTCATCTGCAGCTGCAAATTATGACAGAAATTACTTTAGAGCCAATAGAGATTATATTTATGGCATCTCTAAAATCTTAAAACACAAAGTCTTATTCGATGTGAAACATGAAATGGTTGCATTTTACTGCACCTGATTTTCCAAACATACTCTAATTTGGCAACAAAGGATATTAGTGCAGTGACAATTGCATAAGCGGAGCCCATAGAAAAAGATCCAGCAAAGATCCCTAAAAAATTCCCCACTGATTGGAAGAAGGCAGCAGCATCAAAGGTGTTGGGATTCTCCTTGGGACTGTAAATTGATATTGAACTGAAATAAAGACAAAAAGAAGAGAAATATAATGAATTTTTCTCACATAGCACAGATTCTAAAATCAAGAGCTTAAGGATGCACTTTACTAAAGTCTAGCAGTTACTCCTTGGGGCTGCTATTACATCCAAATGTTATGGCATAACAAAATAAGGTTTATTTTTCAAGGCAATATCATTTGCCACTGTCTCATTTTGCCAATCTGTAAACATATGTCACAGTGAACATAATTTTCAACCCAACTAGACGTCAGAACTTGGTAGATAACATAAAAAATCTACAGGTGAGTTAGATGCCTTTGAATTATTTATTGGCTATATGTATTCTGTATGTTCACAAATATTCCTGATAAAAAAGATTAGTTTTATAGCTCAGTCACACATGCACAGTACAAATTATGGAGCATACAAAATCTTCAGCAGTGATCTCATAAACTGTTACAGTTGTGTCATTCATAGCTTTACCCTTCATAAACCAAATTTGGAGCATGTCAACAGTTTCACAATATGAAGCCCCAGGGAAACACAAATCAAACATTTCCTTCCAAAGCAAAGAAATAATTATCTCTACCAGAGTTCTTTTTTTTTATGCCCAAGTCTTTGGCTGCTGACATCAAGATTATATCATTATGGAAAATTAATGCTATGCCATACTGGGAAGATCATCTAGTAAAAACATTTTAATTTCCTGCTCAATAGTAGATATGAGTGACCTAGAATGTTAATAATATTGTCAGATTGGCATAATCTTTTCATTATAACATTAAATGCAACTTCATCTGCACCAAATTCTAATTAAGAATCTTTTTTTTTTCTTCCTGAGACCCTTTTATTTTAGTCCTTTTTCCTGATGGATATGGAGTTCTTGGTACAGGATTTCCCAAAAAGTTATATTGCCATAAAGTACTTAATATCTTTAATATTAAATATGATAAATTGTTTCAAATTGGATGAAGAAATATTAATAACTATGCTGATGATATGCCTATGTCCAGTCTCTTCTTAAAAGCCTCTAGTGATGGGGTAGCCACAACTTCTGAAGATAATTTGTTCCACTGGTTAATTGCCCTCACTGTTAGGAATTTTCTCTTTAGTTCTAGGTTGCTTTTCTCCTTGGTTAGTTTCCATCCATTGTTTCTTGTGCAGCCTACAGGTGCTTTGGTAAATAAGTTGGCCCTCTCTTCCTTGTGGCAGCCTTTCAAGTACTGGAAGATCCTATCATGTCACCCCTGATCCTTCTTTTATCTAGACTAGATATACCCATTGCCTCTTCCGCATGTTTCCAACCAATAGTATCCTATATTGGAAAATAGAAAAGAATCTTATATTATGTCATAGATATAATAAAATTTCAGTTTATGCAGGCAGAGTTCCAAGTTTTCACTCATATAACTTCATATAACAGAAGGACGGCAAAGCTGGTTGACATCTAGGAGAATCAGAATTTGGGCAAGAAAGTGAAGTCTCTATTTTCTATTCTACACATTACTATTTTTAAAACTATAGGAGGTGTGGATTGCTATGTTATTGTATGTTACTAGTTTAAGGGTATAAACAGTGTAAACTATTCTGCAATTGTTTTTTTTAATAATTCACGATAGTCCTTGCGGTACACATAACATCATATTTTATATTGTGGCAATTTGGTATACCTGTTTGGAAAGTTTTTCCATGACAGAGTATAACAATGGCAGGCATATAACTCCTCTTTACTTAGTATTCCACACATCCTTAATCGTATTCAGTGATACAAAACCACAATATACTTGTTTGGCCTCTATAGTCTTATGTTTCTGCAGCAGCTACAATAATAAATTGATACATTTATACCATCAACATATTTTTTAATTTCTCAGAGAAGGAGAATGCTTGTGGGAAGTTAAAAGTTGTTGCACAGCCACAGATAATTCTGAGACAATCAATGTTTCAAAATTGGATTACTGCAATGAAATATATACATTTTAACATAACATTCTGTTCCACTTTAGAAGCTTCATTTCCAACCAAACCAAACCGACAAGAAACAGAATTCTCTAATGTCACAATAGATTTCTAACTTAAGTGTTCCTTATCCTAAAGTAGTGGTTATTGTAAAATGGGCCCTTATAATTATTACCTCTTATCCACGCTGCTTATAGTATCCCAGAATAATATATTATTACGATTTACATTCCATCTTATTTACTACTTAGGATTCTTGCATCACATTCTTTAAGAGCTACTATTACAGCATCTTGTAAAGTTGCCAAAGGCCAAGGCAGTTTATTTTCATTGTAGGTTGTATTTTACTGAAGAGGAACATTCTAAGGGCAGTGAAAGTGTTCCTGCTGGGGTTAACTGCAGTTCAGGAGCATTGACTTTGTTTGAACCATGATGGGAAGGCACAAATAGTTTTCTTCTCTTGTGAAGCAAAAATCCTGCTTAAAACATCAGTATGTCCGTTTTTGTTGCGGGCTTTAAATAGAAATGGTTACCAACATCTATAACTTCATACCCATGCCTAGTTAAGCCCTGAACATAGAGGGACATAAATTCTTAAGACATGATGTGTTTTCTTGGCTTCTGGTCTTTGAGTGTGCAGAAAAATATTTTTAAAAGATACACAGAAACCCTGCATATACAATGGCACCCGAAAAAGGACTTACAACTGGTCCTTGCACTTAGGACTGTCTTAGCATCCCCATGATCAAAATTCAGGTGCTTGGCAACTGACATGTGTTTACAACAGTTGCAGCATCCTGGGGTCATGTGATGGCCATTTACCATCTTCCCAGTTGGTTTCTGACCAGCAAAGTCAATGGGAGAAGCCAGATTTGCTCAACACCTGTGTGATTCACTTAACAGCAACCTTAATAACTGTGACAAAAGGTACAACTGACTTAACAACCATCTTGCTTAGCAATGAAAATCCTTGTTTAATTAGGGTTTGGATCAGCATTAAAGCATATATGAATTAATGAATGTTGTTTTGATCTCATGGCTGAATGTGGAGAGGCTGAGCAAGTCTATCTGTATAATACAATCTTTTAGTTACTATTATTATGATACATTTGATCCTGCCTCCACTCTAAAACATTTATAACCCTTTCCCTTACATGCAGAGTGGAGATTTTTCAAAGGATTTTGTTACCCAAGATGCCAAGGAACAAATCAGAATTTTATTTTGTAGCTAGTACAGTCATAACAGGAAAAAAGCCACCCCAGGTCACAACTCACTAAAAACTGTCATTATGATGATTGATGTAATTGCAAATAGAATTTTGCATCCTGAAAAGAGGAACAAGATAGCAAAACTGCATGTAGAATTGCTCACTTTGTCTTGTCTTTTTGTATGTGTACACATATAACATATAGAGAAACAAACACTGAAACTTGTTTGTCAAACTGACAAGATGGTGCTGTGATGGACCAGAAAAAATGAGCCTAAGGTTATTAAACCACTCTATCTTTGGTTATCCATATGTAAAGTTACCGTAAAAGACATTTGTTCCTAGTAAAGAAACCGAGCTATTTTATTCAAAATGATTGGCATTGTCTGCATGATGTGCTATTCTAACAGTCTTCCTGCCTTCATGAATGTTAGTTCCACTTCTTCAGTTCTATAATATATGGTTGCAGCTGTTGCCATGGCAATTCATTTTTTTCTAAAGAGTTGAATTGAAGACATAAAAACCAGCTGCTATCACAAGAATGTAGATTATGTTCTTATTTCTAGCATGAATGAAAAAATGGATGCCTGATCTGGCCTCTATATAATAGCAAAATAGCAAAGACTTTGTGATGGATATTCAGATTCAAACCGTAAGTCAGAAATTAAAATGGGATGAATGCTTTACAGCTTTTGCAAATTATCCTTCGGAAATATTATGCCAAATATCTCTGCCATATTTTTATTCAGTTTTTCAAATCACTAAGTACTTTTCATTACATATAACTGCAGAAATTAAAATAATTTAGAACCCTGAACAGCTCCCCTCTAAGGAAAGGCTGAAATATTTGGAATGCACGTGATGAGACAGTTTAAGAAAATGGTCAAGTAATATTTTTCTTTCACCAAAGTCTAGCATTGATGAGATCAGCAGCTGAGGATTTAGGACAGAGGAAAAGAAACATTTCTTTGTACTTCTGGGAATTCAATCCCACAATATTTACTTACCAATATGGACACATTTTAACAGAGAATTCAACAAGCTTAGGTGACATAAACCTAATAGTATCTACTAACTAGGTTGACTGCAATATTATCTATTCATTGGACAGATTTTGATTTTGCAAGCAGCATTGTTAACCCTGGTTCATGACATGATATAAGCCAGTGGTGGCGAACCTATGGCACGGGTGCCAGAGGTGGCACTCCGAGCCCTCTCTGTGGGCACTTGCGCCGTCGCCCCAGTCCTAGGCCTTCAGCTGGGTTTTATAAAACCTTTTCGCCTAAGGCCTCTGCCTCCGTGTGCAAAAAAAAAGTTTCAATCAATCAGTCAATTTCAACTTCTCATGGGAAAAAAAAAAGATCTTGCAAAGTTGGAATTGATTGATTAAACTTTTTAGTCCCACCCAGTCTGCCGTTACCAGCGCAGCTACGCCCACCTAATGGACCACACCCACCCAATGGGCCACACCCACCCGGCACCGGACGATGCATAAGTGGGTTTTGGATTGCAGTTTGGGCACTCGGTCTCTAAAAGGTTCGCCATCACTGATATAAGCAATAAAGGAAAGTATTTTTTCTAAATCAATGCTTACTTTGATATAATTTTTCAAAAGCACCTGAGAATCTGGGTTATCTTATCTTTTTTTCTATAGATTTGCAGTTACAAAACATAATATCTATTAATTCTAGTCCCAACTTTGGTCATAACCGAAGGACTATCTGTACTGTTTATAAACAGGGAGAAAACCCCACACTTACTCACCCCTATGATGTTATCTAGTTGGGGAATGAAATATTTTCAAACAAACCACTTAGCTCAAATATCACCAAGGACTCCAGAGTTATATATATTCTCTCCTATTAAATAGATGTTCTCTGACTGTTTGGGTCTTGGAAGTGTTCAGCAACATATCAGACACTGCATAGGTATGGTATTGGTGGAAGAACAATGAATAAAGGCTTCAGTCAGTCAAAAAGAGTAGCAAACCTTTATGAATATTAATTGTAGGAACGAATATTAAAGGGCTCACTGGGGAAGGCTACTTAAACTACTATAAAATCCTTCAATCTTCTATGGCCCCAGACTAATGTGCAGTACAGTTAATTACATATCCAATTATCTTAGTTTTAGAAAAACTTCCAAATTATGGAAGGAAGGTTATTGGAGGAGCAAAACAAAGTGCGAAAGTACATGAACACAGGAGAAGAAGCTGAGTTAAAGCCAACTATACTTGATTTTTGAAGCACTCTCAGCAGAAAGCTCTAAAAGAAGAAAACTTTGATGCCAACATAATTTGTGGTACTAAAACATTGCTAAATACTTGACTTTTGGAGGTAAACTATAAGCCTTACAAAGCAGCATTCCTAAATCTCAAATCTGCAATTTTATTTTTGTCCTTCTGTGTGTGAATAAGTAAATAGATAGACTCATGCATTGATTTAATTCAATAGGACATGGCAACTGTATACATTCTGGCTGACTCAAGCTAAATTATATTTTTCAAAGAACCCTGAGGACAAACTCTATGATGGGACTCACTGAAATCCATCTTTATTTAACAAGCAAGTAATCCAGCAACATATGGCTGCATTTAGATTGTATTTTGAGTTGTAATCGGATCTATCCATAAAGCTTAAAGTAATTAAGCTATAGTGTAATGATAGTTTAGAAATGAATATTGCACAGCTATCAGTAATGGCCCCAAAATATGGCTACATAATAATTTAGAGAACAGATTTAAACTTGACTGAATACTGTGTTCTCCCATATGAAAATATAGAAAAAACTTTAAAGAAAGAATTCAAGAAATTATGTAAATTTCAACTTAGCCTAGATGGACAGGACAAAAACTTGAGACTTCCATTTGATTTTTTATTCTTATACTAGAAGGGAAAAGATAGAATATAATTTCAAAATTCTGCATTTCTATTATATAACAATATTATAGAATTCCAGTAATTTATGTGGTCATATTTTCTGATTTACTCTTTGTAGAAGGGCTGATTCCACCCAAAACATACATAAATGAATTTTTTTGATAGTATTTCTGAAATGTCAAATTTGGAAGTGAAATACGCTCATTTAGTTGAGATCACAAGTTGAATATAAAATTATAGACTGTTATATTTGTATATTTTCAGAAAAATAAATAACATGATCCAAAAGTCTTAAGTTTAATTATAGTAAAAATGTGGCTCATACTGCTACATTAACCATAGACAAAAATGATTCTGATCTTTTAACTTAGCTGATATTTTTAAGCCTGTCATCATTATCCCCATTTGTTGCCTTTTTCATAACCTTCTCTTTGTCAAAACGCAGTAGAAATAAGAAAGAATTATTAGCCCAGCATGTTTTTTGCACAATGGCAAAACAGATATCTATGGGGAATCTATAAAATGCCATGATGATAACAAATGACAGCCTGCTGTTCTTGGAGAATAACTGATATTAGAAACACATTGCTTCTAATCTTGAAATTTTACTCCATGAATTTCTTTAGCTACTATGAAGCTACTTAGTTTCATGGACATCATCACAATTTGAACAAATTAGAAAGCACTACTTCATGCTTATCTTGAATGTATCCGGATGATCTAGTCACTAAATGATCCCATGCTTCTAATTAAATCTTTCGAATTCCAGGTTGGATTTCAATGGATCTTTTACACCTTGTACATCAGGAATCACACAGGATATCTTTCATTTCATATATTTGTGTTAAATAATTGCCTAGCTTTTTCTTGTGAATCTTGCAAGATCATCGCCCTCATTGTAGATTTTCCATCTGCCTTTGTTCCATTACATAACTGCTCTTACAATTAGGCAGAATTGTTTCTTTTTTACTGTTCTGATATCTTTTTAAATACTCATAGAATTTCCATTTGTCCACTGTCTTTTTCTCTTTCATTTTATGTAAGAGTCAGGCACACCAAAGGATGTCTGTCTATCTGTCTATCTGCCTGTCTGTCTATCTATCTAGCTTAAAGGCTGCCCAATAGCTTAGAATGAGTCCACATGACATACTCTTTAAAAGAACATTAAAAAAACAGCCACATATGGCTAGCTATATGTCCCACAAAAAACACCATCAATAGAATAGAATAGAATAGAATAGAATGTAGAATATCTCTATTGACATTGTGTATCTCACAACAAAATTAAGTGCTGTCCACAGTGCACACTACATGCAAGTAAAACCACAAATAAAAACATACAATATATATATATACACATCCTTCACATTCTATTCACCATTGCGCTTCACCCCTAATATTGACTTCAATAGGGACTATTACTGTTGAATTGTATGAAAGGTCACTGCAAATAAATGCAATTTGGGGAACAGTAATGTCACATGGGCATAGCAAAGTAGACTTATCACTGCTTGCAGTGCTGCATTTTGAATCAGGGATGAGTGGTCTTCAAGGGAAGCCCCATTTAGAATGCATTGCAATAATCCAAATGTAAGATGACCCAGGTGTGAGTAACTGGAGGGCTTTCCAATATGGAAATGGGCACAATTGATGCACAAGATGGAATTCTAGGGATACAATCTTTATGGGGGTCTCAATGCTTCCGCCCCTTTAATGGTTTTTTTCAACAATTGTATTGTGTTTTTATTGTTTGATGCCAAGTGTCATTTAATAAAAAAATAAACTGAGCAAAGGTCTTATTGAGCAGGAGCTCAATAAGACCAGGATGACTCCTATTACACCAGTGTAATCCCATCAAAGACTAAAGAGGGATAGTCTACAGATCTTGGGAAGAAGGGAAGGAGAGAGAAATATCCACAGGCAATCCACAGGATTGAGCATAAGCTTGTCCCACCTTCTCCCAATACTCAGGCAGTGAGACCTGTAGGACTTATAGACACTTGACAGTCTATATAACCAGTACCATCTGCATACTCATGATACTGGACCCTGAAGTGATAGATGATAGATACTCCATACTTTCATGTAAAGATATTAAATAGAGGAGATCATCAAACCATGACCAAACATAAGATGAAGGACTGAGGCTTCCCTGTCAACACCAAAATTGGAAATTAGTGAAAATTCACAGAATGCAGTAATACTGCATGATTAAAATATCACTATTGTAGAGTTCCTCAACTGCTATATTAAGATTCTCTTAATCATTTATATGACTATCTAACAGAGAAAGGAAGCAATATATTATTTTCTTATTAGCCTAATTTTTTGTGGTTATCATATTCTTGACATAATGCTCCTGTTAGATTCACTATTTCATAACTTACAAGTTGGCAGTACTATTTTTGGTTAGTAGATATATTATGAGCAAACAAGCAAGTCTGTAGCTGTTATGAGCTGTTCTGAATACAAGAACATGATAAAAATATATATATAAAGGAATCCCTGAAGGTTTTATTCTGCTAATTGTAACCAATTTTAAGGGGCGGTGCTAATCTCCGTTTCTTTAAATCATTGAGCCAGCACTGTCTGAAGATGTTTCCATGATCATGTGGCCAGCATGACATCATTCTGCAGCACAAAATATATGGCAAAACACAGAATGCTGTTACCTTCCCACCAAAATGGTACCTATTTATCTACTTGCATTTATATGCTTTCAAACTGCTAGATTGGCAGGAGCTGAAACAAGTGATAGGAGCTCACTCTGTCATGTGGTGGTAGAACTTGAACTGCCGGAATATAGACCTTTTCTGACATCTTTTAAGCCACCGAGCTTAAATACAGGTAAGCAGTAAAATGATCCTAGCTTGTATAATGTATATGAATGATTAGGTTTGAATCTCTTTATGTTTTGCTCATGGTAGGATTAGCCCTGACTATATGTGTAATCAACATCTGTATCTATCTTTTGTCTCATATCTTAAAAATGTAAAATAATAATAATTGCTTGAAAGCTTACTACTCTTCAGTTTATTAGGGACAAAAGTCTCCAGAATAAGGAGCAAGGAAACATGAATTGCCTTGTAATGGAAATAATAAGAAACCTTCCAAGTAACTACCCTGTCATTATACAAATCTGTCTTACTACAAAGAAACATTCTTCAAGTTAGTATTGCATTGTCCATATCATTTGTTACCATTGTGACATGTTATTACATATCATCTGTTTCTATACAGGGAAACAGCAGGACATTTACTGATTACGCCAAACAATCAGTGATTATTGTTTGACTAGTTCAGTGCACAATTGACCTTGTTGTCCATCCCCAAATCCCTTCTCTCTCTCTCTCTCTCTCTCTCTCTCTCTCTCTCTCTCTCTCTCTCTCTCTCTGTGTGTGTGTGTGTGTGTATGTATGTATCTGGCAAGGAGAACTTGTTATTTATGTTACTATTTTTTAATATTTTAAGTTGTTTCAAGTAAATTACTTGAAGAATTTAAAAATGGAAAAGCAAATAAGTTACAATAATATCAGAAAAAAACTTGCTTCCCTCTCAATCCATCAATTTGTCTAATATAATCAACACAATCTATTTGATTTGTGATGAGGTCTAGGCATGGAAAAGTGTGACAGAATGAGATTCTGAAAGAATGAATCTATTGGACATGACTTAAAGAAATACCATCAAAAGAAAAAGGAGGAAAAAAACCATTGTAAAATGTTGGATGTATGAATGAGGCCGTCCATGGTGTAGCTTTCTGAAGAAATATTGGATTTGCAGCATGGAAAGAAATAAGAGGGGACAAATGTAACATTCTTCTTTGTCTTCTTAAAAAAACTCTGCTCCACGAGGAATCAAAGATTGCATAAAATGGTTTTATCTTTAAGAAAAATGATTTTGGTTTCATTAGCTTTTAGAAGTTCTTACATTTGTGTCTTAAGAAACAGTGATGTTTTTAGATTAAATAACAATTTTGTTCTTTTGCCTGTACAGTAAGAAGAAAGATAGTTTTCACCCATCCTCTTTCCTCCCTTTAGCTTCAGGGAGGTTGTTGATAGATATAGTACTGGAAAACATTTCTCCCTATTCTGCTGTCCTAAGCTCCCATTGAATCAAAAGCTCCCATCGTTTTAGAAACCCATTCTTATACGTTATTTGTTTCACAATAAAGGAATCCTGCAGGATCACAGCATTTGAATATTTCTCACTGTTTGTTTGGTAGCCACCACATGATCCCTGGATAATTTTGTACAAAATCAGGAAAAGTGATAAGTGAAGACAAATTAAAAATTACTTATCCAATGGAGATCCTCTGATAATCAGGTCCATTTGAAAAGTACAGACCATTTTATTCCTTAAAATTGGCTCCTTCTGAATTTGCAAGGCAGTTACACTTCTGAAACTTCCCTGCTGACTCTATATACTTTTTAGAAAAGCTAGCTGTAATCACCATCAAAAAACTGTCCATTGAGTTTTAGGTTTGAAGTATTTATACTGGCATTTGATTGGCAAGAAGTTGAAAGAATACATTCTGATTTCAGATTCGCAGCTGGAGATTAGTTTTAGCTTCTATATAAATCTTTGCTATTTAAATGCACCCACTTGATATAAAGGTTATTGAGTGTGTCTGTGAAGAATTCTACAAGGACCTTTAATTTGACAGTTTACTTTTTTATCAGTAGGTTAGAATCAGAATGTAGGAAAGCTACCATTTAACAGAATGTGAAGTCTATTTGGAAAGGGAAAATCTATCATAAACATTACATTTGTGATATTAAAAGGTGACTCGGAATTATAACTTGACAAAAGAAGTAACACTTATTCTATTGATAGTTATGTGGCAAAGTTCTTACTGATTTGGATTATCTGATTTTAAACTTTAAATTGTCATGCTTTTAAGATTTACAAAGGAATATTTGTTTTGTAGACAGCAAATTCATTCTGTCTCTGTCTCTCTGTCTCTCTGTCTCTGTCTCTNTTCTTCCTGGCCTTCTTAAGGCTAGAGGAGAAATCAGAGTCACCCAGCTAACTTCATGCCTAAGGCTGGACTAGAACTCAAAGTCTCCCTATGCCTGCCTCTAACTTGGTGCCTTAAACTCTGTACCAAACTGGATCTTATTTCTTGGAAGGAACATGCAGTAGTCAGTTGGCTCCATTCCACTTCCAGATTTGGTTTCTGGTTAGTTTATAAGGAATCTGTTTGACATTATACACTCATAAGTTGGGTCCAGGTCAGTATCCATTCAGCCAAATCCAAAGCTTAGGGCTAAATGTCAATTTAAAGGCTCATGCGGAACAGTGAAAATGGTAATATTTTAGGCAAAAACATATTAGCAGCTGGAAATTTTGCTTACATAATTCTTACAGATCAATTACCTGTATCCTATATAAACTACCACATGCCATTTCTCTGGAAACATATTGTGCGGTTGAACTTTTGAAGTGTCTTAAATCATGTTTGCAAGAATCCAAACAGAAAAGAAAAAAAAATAACCAGTTTTTCATATTACTTCAAGTGGTTTTGGATTTGTGAAATTCACATAAACTTTGTTGCAAATTATTAATGAAGGGAACTGGCTATAACAGATTTTTTTGAATTCCCCAGATGCATTCAAGTGATCATATTTTGAGCACAAGGCATTAAATAGATACAAAATATTATCAATTCTTTCCAATCTTCTATGCACAGAATCATGGAAGGGCCAGTTAAGTCACTGACTGAACCTGAGGCTCAGGGAAGAAATCCCAATGAATGCATCTCGAACAGATGAGAATATTTATGTAGCCTCTTCTTGACCAATTCAGTAATGGAAGCCCTTCACCTCCCTAGATAATTGTCAAAACTCTTTTACTACCAATCTTTTTCTACCATTCAACTAGAAATTGCTTTCCTATAACTTAACAAAATTATTATAAACCCTGTACTATAGAACAAGTGAGAACAGATTTTTATGTGTTATATCATAGTTTCATCATACTTAGTTTATAAATACCATTAATAACCAAGAATTACTCATACCATATTTTTACATTTGGTGTGTCAACGCTGCTAACATTGGATGTTCCTGTGCTGACAACTGATGAAAATGCAGCCATTTCCTCTTTCTCTTTAATGTGCTTTTTCTGGTATTTAGAAATTAGGCGCAGTAAGGGGGGTTGGGATGAAAGCTCGATCTCAGCTAGCCATAATAATAACTCTGCTTTGTGGGAACCAAGGACAAGCTGATAACATTTTGGCAGGCTGAGGCACTAGGGAGGAAGCCCGCATTTTAGGCTAATGTGATTTATGACAGCTTATTGGAGATGGGAATTGCGCTTTGTTACTTTGTATCTCAGGAGAGGGAATTTAGTTTTGGGGTTTAACTATGTAGTGCCGATACTTTGTCTCCTGAATAAAATATTCTTTAAGGAAGAATCTTGCCTTGAAGTTCTTTTGATGGGTTACATCTATCGGAACCATGACATTGTGTTCATTACTTCAGGGAAAAATGTATTTTTCTTTCTTAAATTTAAATTTATTCCCCTTTCATCTTTTTTCAACCTCACAATATTATTTTGAATTTTATTTGTCTTCTAGTGTATTAATTATTACATCCAATTTTTCCTCAGCTTAAAATCTGATCAACATTTCTTCCTTCTTTTTCATCCAACTTATTAACTTAAATATTGAAGGATAATCCTCTCCAAAATGAATAGGATGTACAGATGAGCATTATTTGAATATGGTTTTTGAAATAATTATATTATTAGTAAAGCCCGATGCTTAACATTACAAAAATAGCTCAAATTCTTTTACAAAACCTATAGTTAAAATTCTCCACAGACAAGACTAACATCAAATCAAGACAAAGCAAAACCAAATCAATTTGTATTTGCAGCATATATTATTTCCTTTCTATTTATCTATTTATCTTAGAATCCAGTAGAAGCCTTAGTTTTGCTATTTTGGTTCTTATGTAGGCATTTTTTCCCACGTCAAATAGAACCATTAATATAATCGCCCTGCCTATAGTTACCTGTGAAAATTGAAATTCAGGGTCTGTTGTTCAGTTCAGTATAAATTATATAGGAATTTCCCTATTTCTATAATAGAATTTCTTTGTTAAGCCTTATTGTTGTAATAGGATTACAATATAACCAAAATGCAAAATGTGAATGTAAGCAAATTCTAGGTTCCAGGCCACACAAAAATATGAGTTGCTTCAGTTACCAGATTTTTCTTCTTTCTTTTCTTTTATTTGTATATTAGATATACAAATATCTATTGTACATCTATTTGTTTGTATATTAGATTTATTTTTCCCCCTCAAAATAAGACTCAAGAAGGCTGACAAAAATTGAATACAAAACAATCCCAAACCTGAGTATGTATTCCAGCCTGCACCTCCAATTTGTATGGCAGTTTCTAAATTAAAAACCCTATTTTGCACACTGTAGAATATTATGAGTATGCTTTGACTTAAAGGGGCATTGCACTTATCATTGCACTAATCATTGCACTTATGATTAAGGTTGATAATCTAGTCTTTTCTCTGTATTATTAAAAAGCAATAAGCAAAAATCTTCATTCACCTAAACTATGATCAGCAGTGAAAATCAATACCTGATGATGAAACAGAAGAACGTAGGTGCCGTATATTTGGCAACTAAGATAACGATAAAGAATGTATCAATACTTAAAGAAGGGGATTTGATCTTATGGAACCAAGTGCGCGGAAGTGAAGATATAGGTTTAATTATGAATGGAAGAGGCAAAATGTATGTCAGAAAATCTGAATTGTTATACTATGTATAAAATTAGGAATTCATAGATTACTACACATGGCAAAAGTATTAATATAAAATACTTTTTGAGTATTTTTGATAAATTTGAGCATTTATGATAAATATTGTTAAAATAATACAGAATACTAGGATATAAAATATTCTAAATGTGCGACAGATCATTTTTAGGGAAGTTTCAAGTAACACTTAGGAGTATTTTGTGCAATCTACTGCAGTGGTCTTATTTTTTTATGGCCCTTGAACTACAGCATTAGAGAATGACATTTTATTCTGACCTTTCTTAAGAAATCAAGAGCTTTTAAAGTGTTTAAATATATTAATTATGTTGTTGGCTTACTGAGTTAGAAGCCATCTAAACATCTGAGTAAAGATGTTTGACATCTGGATGCATATGTGATTCCTGAATTATATTTATAGAAACATTTAAATGCTATTTTCAGTTTTGTCAACTTCATATTTTTTCCCCAAAATATTCTTATAGTCACCTAAAAACACTACGAAATGTATGGTAAACCAAGTAAAATTTATGTAGCATTATATGATGCCATCTGTTTCTAACATAATATATTAAAAAATGTATGGAATCACTTTTCTGAACTAAGGTAATATTATTTGGATGACAATCAATAGAGAGATAAACATCAGATGAATCATAAGGCTGGACTGAAAGCCATCTTGATTCACACTTACTCATTGTGGATAGATGTCTCTGATCATAGAAGCTTTGACACCAAGGGGGACAGTCAGATATGAATAAGATCTGAAATCCTCTTTTACTTTAATTTAGTTCATACAAAGTTACTCATTGAAAAATAGTGCATATTGCTGTGTTTAAAGAATTATTAGGAGGCCAGAATTGAAATCCACATTGCCAGCCATTTATAACAAACAGTACTGCTCACTATTCTTTTAAAAACTATAATGAAGGGGAAACACAAAAAATATGAGATCCCATATCTTTCTGTTCTTCTTTTATCAATAAAAACCTGGCCACTGGGGAGACAGTACTTCACATGCCCTATATATAGAAGCACAGCTATCTGGTAGAAGCTATGATGATTTCAAAATATGTGTAAGATATCACCACACCAATGATGTGAATAATTTACTTTCATAATTTTATGTAAAAAATGATACAATGTGATACAAGTATGTAATTGTGTAATCTGTGTGTGATTATGTTAACACAGCCACCATCCCTTCCCTCTGTCCTGTAGAAGGGAAAAAACATTTCATAAGAACAAGATATCTGGAGATCACCTTCTAGTCAGCATTTATTCATACACCAAATAAAACTGTCAACATGAAACCTTTATTTTCTGTTGCAATGTTATCACATTGTTATTTAAATATTATAAAAAACATGTGCAAGAACACACAGATACATGCTATGGCTGGGATTATACATGACTTCTACCCATAGTTTGTTTACACAAACAAAATAAAAATTGACAGATAACACACTAAAGCAAAGCCCAATCAATCATATTGTAGTTTAGCCCACTGTGTAAACTATGATGACTATGAGGAATGATTGTATAATTTTACAATATGTATAAAAGTTTGGCAATTTTTTAAACCAATGTGTGAATGTGCTTTAAAGTATGCAAGATAATATTCAGCCAGGAAGAATCATGTTTTATTTAGGCTCATTCATTCTGACACATTAATTTCTCATGGTGAAGTAGATTTCATCAGCAGATTTCACAATTAGTTTAATGGATCTTAAGGCATATCAGTGTGCACCTTATGATTTAAAATAAAACAATGCCTCCTATTTTGTAGGTACTCCATGGAAATCTCAGTGCACAGCCACTAATGAATCAGTGCAGCTTCATTTATCTTAGATAAAAGTTTAATGAGGTAATAAGAATTAAAATAAAAGTATTACTTTAAAGGCACCAAACAGTGAATGAGTAATATTTAGCAACAATTGAAATTTCTCTTGTTATATGTATAAGAAAAGCATAATTCAGAAACAGTAAGGAACATCCATTGTTGACTTACTTTAACAAAAGAGATTTTTCACTTACTATGTGAGAACTATAGCCACAGCATCATTAAGGACACTTTCTCCAAAAAGGAGAGTATAAAGATCTGTATCAACATGAAGCTCATGAAAAATAGCTAGGACTGTCACTAGAAGAAATAAAAAAGAAAATACGTTATGCTCAGATTTCTTTTGACTAAATGAATTAAAGGCCATACATATCATGCCTTTTTGAGGTAAACAATATTAAGTGTATAAGACAGGAAAAAGAAATGTAGCTAAATCTAGTTTATACCAACACAAATCACTATACCACTTTAAATGTTTTCATTTTTGCAAACAATTGTTGTTTACCTACTATCTTTCTAACAGTATTTATATGCCTTAAAATTTCCCTATACTTTGTTTTTCATCTTTAACGAACATTCTGTCAAGATATACAAGTTCAATGGCTCACTCTAAGTTTTGTTATTTATATGTAATTTGCAACAGCTTCATCCAGTTCCCTGTCAAACATAAGTACCTTGGTCTTGGATACATTATTTTTTAGTTCTATATTCCATACTGCATCATATATTCCAATATTTGCTGCAACTCATTCAGATTCAGAGCTCACACATCTCTAATGTCACCATTAGCATCTCTTATACATTTACCCTAATTATATTAAACAAACAAGAGGTCATCATGCTTCTTTATCATACTCCTTGCTCAGTATTGAACTGTTCACTGAGCATCCCATTTATTCTCACATGCTTTATTTCTATTGGAAACACTTCTGTCACATTCACCAACCAATATTAATTTCATATTTACACAAAATGTTTTATAACTCACTTTCTGATATGCGTTCTCTAAATGAACAAATGCACAATAAACAATATTTTTCATTTCATATATTTCTCAGTGACTGATGAAAACTATGTTATACACACATAAAGCTGCAGGACATTGTGGTGGTTGTTACTTCCTCTGTCCTTTCAGTCAGAATTCTGGCAATCTCCTTCTTAAGTACACTTAACAAAATCATCATCCCACAAAGTTTTTTCTTTTGTTATCACCTTTGTTTCTTTACCTTTTGTTTAAGGGTACAATATTGTTCTCTATTGCAACCACAATTGGGACAAGAAAATTTGTTAAGTGGTATGATCATTAAGCAAGGTATTACATGACCTGATTTTATGACCTTTTTATCATCATGGTCATCATGGTCATTAAGTGAGACATCACATGATCATGATTGGCAACCTTCCTTGCCAGCTTTCCCATTGACTTAGCTTCTTAGAAGCCAGCCAGTGAGGTTGCAAATCATGATCATGTGATGTCTTGCTTAACGACACTGGTGATTTGCTTAATGACCACAGCAAGAAAGGTTTTAATCGGGTATGGTAATGTGAAGCTTTGTTTAATGACCACATCACTTGATCATTAATTGTGGTTGTAAGTTGTAGACTACCTATAACCATTTATTTTAAGTACCGGACACAAATCCTGTTTTTGCATACATTTTGAATAATGTGCACTTAAGCAATCATATTAATGGATTTTAGACTCACTATGAACTCTCTTGTCTGTTTAGGCATCTGGGATATGTATCATGGGTGAATGTGGATTTGGCATAACTGCATAACAGACTTAGATAGATGGCTAATGAATAAGGGAAGGGTTGAATGTACCCTGCCTGGGTTTCCTCATTTGCTTCATTCTTTTTAAAAAAAGGGTAAGATGAGGCAAGTACCTTTTTT